>NC_056509.1:31311398-31352158 GCF_014905685.2 Nematolebias whitei
TTATTACCTGCAGTGTTCCCTCAGTGAGGACTGAACTTGGCAAAAGGAATATCTTGGAATATCTTACAAAAAGTTCTGAAGCTCTCGACCTTGACCTCTCTAAGTGGCTTTAAGAATCTGTTGGACTCCTGGCAGGGACCAATGCAGACATGATCCTGATTTTGGTTTTCTACATTCACTTTATAATCTATCTGTTTTTGTTACTTTTTTTGGCCATCTTATTTGTATTAAAAAAATAAAATCTGTATGCCTTTTTATAACTGTTTATTGTTGTCACTGTTGTGCATTGTTGTCTTCATTCTTTGTTTAAATCAGGTCTCTCTTGTAAATGAGTCCTCGAGGCTCAATGGGATTAAACTGTCTAAATAAAGGTTGAATGAATATATAAGTCGCTTTGGCGTATGTCATATTTAATATGCATTCATTTAATGGTCAAAACAGCTTTATTTCACCTGGGTGGCACAGTGCCTGCCTGCCATCCATCCATCCATCCATCCATCGCAGCCAGAGCAGCTAGCTCTCCAGCGTTCCTCCGCTTGCACAGACTGAGTAAAGCGAGCGTGCACAGGAGGACTCGCTGTTGCAGTTTTTAAAAATTTAAAGCGTCAGTCAAAAACTGTGTTACAAATATAGAAATAACAACCATATATAAGTTGCTTCGGCGTATATGTCGCAGGACTGACAAATTGATGCAAAAAACTGTGACTTATACGGCAGAAAATACGGTACTTAAATATATTTTTTCAAAACCAACTGTCTTTTGGGACATTTGTTGCTTTTTAAAAGACACAAACAGATACAACAAAATTCATTTTAACTTTCATGCATCTTACTTGTTAAACTACTTGGTTAGGGCTGAAAGACAGTTTTTCAACTATATGACAGAGTCACATTAACAGAATACATTTTTAGATTTTCTATGCAAGCGTTCTCATAGCCAAAATAACATGTACACTTTGTAATTATAATTAATCCACAAATGATACATATGGACATTATTAATCAGCTTTGCACTGCAGCAACAAGTAGAATACAAGTTTATAGTTCATGTAGAAATACATCTTCATCCATCCATCCATTATCTTTACCCACTTCTTCCTTTTCAGGTCGTGGGGGTCACTGGTGCCCATGTCCAGCTATCCCTATACAAGAGGCGGGGGACACCCTGGACAGGTATCCAGTCCATCACAGGGTCATACATCTTCAGAACCTGCAAATAGAAAAGAATTTGTAAAAATAGATCAAATCTCACCTATAAATACTAGTTTTTAGTGTCAGCCATGAACAGAACCCATAAACATGAAACAGGGTTGAGCCTATTTTTGTAACATAAATGCAAATGCCCATAGCAAACTTAGCTTTTGAAAATTGTTTACACATGCACCAAAGTTCTGTACTTTTATAACAGCATGTGCTTTTATACCACGTCCACAAGTAAAAAACAAGCATTGCCTTTAGGCAGACCAAAAAAAAAAACAGGTGCAAGCCTAGCAGATCGATATTTTTGAATGAATGCAGAGGTGGAAAGCTGTGATGCTGCATTTGTAGAACTTGATAAGAAATCGTCTTCTTTACCTTTAAATAATTTGGTCAAATCTGTCGGCATTGATGAGCCTCAATCAAAAAGGCCATGTTTTTGTACTGAGTTTATACGTAGCAAAGGTACACACTTACACACACGTGTGGGTATGGCTTTCAATATGCTAAGCTACATTTATTTAGGAATTTTCTCAAACTACATTTTCCCAACCAATTTTCAAGCTTGTCCTGAACCTTAAGAAGGTTAAAACAACAGATATTTTACAGTTTGCATGTGCCATTAGATCTCACAATGATACCTGGAGCCCATGCATACATCTTGCACACTTTTACAGGGGTGGTGTAACAGAGGCCACACTTTGGACCCTGCAGGTCACGAAATGTATCTCGGTGAATGTAGTCTGGGTCCAAACAGAGGCTACATTCTGTCATGTGTGAAGCAGTGCGGCCAAGTGTGACAGCTCAGTCCATCTGAACTTTGCAACATAGCAGGCGGCAAAATCTTTGTTTTCACTTGGAGTGTTGATACAGCAGTGTTGATACAGGTGAATTTTATTGCTGAGTTGATGATCAGCGGGAGGGAAGTGCAATAACATTGGACATAAAGAACACAGACAACACCCAGTGATATAAGATCATATACTGTTATTTATTTCCCTGCTGAGGAACTTTATAATGATCGATTACGTAATTTTAGTTGCAGCATTCTAGAATGGCTTTAAATAAAAACCCGCCGTTCATGCGCACGGACCAATCAGAAACCACGCTGGGAATTGGAGGCGGGATCTCTACATCCGATTGGTTAGTGAACGCAAAACGGGGCGGGGTTACGTAAAAAGCCCAACCATAACAAGTTGAACGCGTGCACTAACACGAGCCCCACGGGAGTTTGACAGTGGAGAAAGTTAAGAAGCGAAACTGTGGTTAAGCCAGAATCCACTTGGAAAATGACTGCCAAGTCAGCCTTCACGTGGTTTTGTTGTGCACGCCATCACCATGAATTACGGTAGTACCGCTTGCGAGGTGCTTTCAAAATAAAAGCTGATATTTGATAGATTCAAACTACATAAAGACAAGACTTGAAACCAGCAGTCGAAGCCGTAACGGGACCAACATTCCCACTCAGCTGTTTCCACAAAAATGTTTAATCCCACCCTCATGTACAAAAAGCAGTGAATTGCTGGTGTTGGTTAATAAAATAAAATAAACTCCAGCATAGTGGTTCAGTTGGTTGAGCTGCAGCCTCTCAGCGAGAAGGTCGTCCGTTCAAATCCCGGCCCAGTGCCTTTCTGAGTGGAATGTGCTTGTTCTCTCTGTGCATGAGCTCCAGTTTCCTCCCACAGACCAAAAACATGCATGTTAGTCTGATCGATAACGCTAAGGTTGTCCCTAGATGTGAGTGAGAGAACATGTCTATTTGTGGCCCTGTGATTTTACATGCAACATGTAGAATTTCATTTAGTCTATAATAACTAAATGAAATGAAGTTCAAGTTGAAGTTTATTGTCATTCGCATCACATGTGGTACATGAGGTGGAACAAAATTAATTGTGTACTCAGGGTCCTGGTTACACTCAAAAATAGCAAAAATATAAAGTATAAAACGTAACAGTAAATAAGGATCTACGCTATACACGAATATATACGCTAAACAAACATGAAGGCAGCTTTTATTAAGCAATAGTGTGAGTTATGAAGATTTGTTTGTTATTTCTGTATTTAACACCAGTCAGTGTTAAGGTGATGTCACATTTTTTTCCTTGAACTGTGGTATTTGATTCATGCAACAACTGTTTCATGTGTTATATCGCAAAACCACCCAGAGCACGGCCTCTAATGATGCAATGGGTTTTGTTGGAGGATCAACAAAGTCCATGCTCAATAATCCAGGTATACAATCCAACATTTTTCAGTCATGTCATCTGGACAGTTTCTTTTTTTTTTTGTGCTGAAACGTTTCACCTTCCATCCGGAAGGCTTCAAGGAAACACAACTGATTCTTCCCTCAACAGCTTACTCCAAAGTGGAACAAACCAGCTTTGTTGGTGCTAAGATGATCGCTTTGGCACGCCCCCTCCTCCGGTGCTGGCTCTCTTCTTTGTTGACAGTCATGTCAAGCTGGTTTAAAACCAACAAAGTCCATGCTCAATAATCCAGGTATACAATCCAACAATTTTCAGTTAGGTCATCTGAACAGTTTCTTTTTTTTTTTTTGTGCTTAAACATTTCACCTTCCATCCAAGACACCATCTTAGCACCAACATAACTGGTTTGTTCCACTTTGGAGTAAGCTGTTGGGTGAAGAATCACTTTTGCGTTGTGTGTTTCCTTGACTGATGAAGCCTTCTGGATGGAAGATGAAACGTTTCAGCACAAGAAAAAAAAAAAAAAAAAAACTGTCCAGATGACCTGACTGAAAATTGTTGGTTAGTTGGATGATGTTGATTTTATCCATCCATCCATCCATTATCTTTACCCGTTTATTCCATTTTGGGTCACGGGGGTCACTGGTGCCCATGTCCAGCAATCACTGTGCGAGGGGCGGGGTACACCCTGGACGGGTCGCAAGTCCATCACAGGGCCACATAGAGACAAACGAGAATAACAACCATTCACTTTCTCACTCACACCTAGGGACAATTTAGAGTTACCAATCAGCCTAACATGCATGTTTTTGGTCTGTGGGAGGAAACCGGAGTACCCGGAGAAAACCCACGCATGCACGGAGAGAACATGCAAACTCCACCCAGAAAGGCCCCTGGACCGGGGTTTGAACCAAGGACCTGCTCACTGAGAGGCAGCAGCTCTACCAGTTGTGCCACCGTGCTGCCCCATGTTGATTTTATGTTCTTTAGTATTGTATTGATGTTAGGTTTTTTTTTTTTTCATTTAGCCTTTATTTATACAGGTAGTCTCATTTACTGGTATAGTGGAAATGCTAACATGCTATACATAAAGTATTGTCAGTGGTATTTACAAATGCAAATGGTTGACAGAGGAAATTTTATGTAGTTACAGGATGTATAAATCAGCTTCATATCTGATGGAAGATGCTGATGAACATTATTTTCAATTATTTAGTCATTTGTACATTGAAACATCAAAGTTTTATAGTGAGATGTAATGATCTAAATAATTGTGCAAGCTATTTTAAGTTGAAAGCATTAATAGCAATAATTTTTCTGTCGTTTGTACTGTTAACATGTGTATTATAATATGTATGTCTTTATAGGAATGTGTTTTAATATTAACATATTACAACCATAAAGGTATAATGAGGATTTGTCATATTATGAAATAATTTTGAGCAAGAAGACTGTTTTCAAATCTGGGATTTTTGCAATGGTTAGTATTTTTAAATTACAAATATAATATAATGTCTTTGAATTGTAATCACAGTTCGTTGGTTAACTGTTGATGTTACTTCAACGTCTTTGAATTAAAACAATTTTGACGAGTGAACAAGTTAAAACACGCTTTACATTACAATGTTTCATGATCTCATTTTTGAAGGTAATAAAAGATTGGGGTGTAATTGTGTGAGCCACATCTGGAGGTGGTCTCCTGTCAGCTTGAAGTGAGTCTGGTCTTTGGAAACTAACAGTTTGGATTTATAAAACACGGAAACCTTGCAGAAAAATAGATTATTTTAGATTCCGGGGGACTTTAGTTTTGAAATTCCACATCAGATTGAGGGGCAGCTGTGGTGTAGTGGTAGAACAGCTGACTTCAACTCCCAGTCATGCCTACATTTCATGGTGTCCTTGAGCACGACACCTAATCCCATGCTCTCCAGGTGCTTCCATAGCTGCTCACTGCTCCACTTGGTGTATCTCCCAAACAACACATAGTACTTTCACTTTCAGATGTTGGTCAGAATTGGTGAGCCACATCTGGAGATGGTCTGTCAGCCTGAAGTGAGTTGGTCTTTGAAAACTTTGGTTTTTAATGACCACAGAAACTTAGTAAAAATAAAGGGGAAAATGACAGATTTTGAGGGGCTTTAATTGTGACATGCCATATCAGATGTTTGTGAAAATTGATGAGCCACATCTGGAGGTGGTCTTCTGTCAGCTTGAAGTGAGTCTGGTCTTTGGAAACTAACAGTTTGGATTTATGGTTCATTTAGTCTATAATAATAAAATGAAATGAAGTTCGAATTGAAGTTTATTGTCATTCGCATCACATGTGGTACATGAGGTGGAACAAAATTAATTGTGTACTCAGGGTCCTGGTTACACTCAAAAATAGCAAAAATATAAAGTATAAAACGTAACAGTAAATAAGGATCTACGCTATACACAAATATATACGCTAAACAAACATGAAGGCAGCTTTTATTAAATAATAGTGTGGGTTATGAAGATTTGTTTGTTATTTCTGTATTTAACACCAGTCAGTGTCAGGACATTATTACCTGCAGTGTCCCCTCAGTGAGGACTGAACTAGGCAAAAGGGCCTTCTCCTACTCTGCTCCTGTTTCCTGGAATATCTGTTTGGAAACAAACAACTCAGGAAAAAAAAAATGGACATTGTCAAATAATGGACAAACAAATGAACACACAAAACAGTGACAAAAAATGTTATGGGTCTGTATGTACAGCAACTGTAATTTTAAAACATAGAACAGCAAGAATGACATCAATCAACTGGAGTCAATACATGGAAAATTGAAGGATATTTTGAATATTTATTTTACCAACACCAGAAGTTCACCGCTTTTTGAATGTGAGGGTGGGATTAAACCTTTTTGTGGAAACAGCTGAGGAATGTTGATCCCGTTACAGCTTCGACTGCTGGGTTCAAGTCTTAACATGACTCATCTGTAGTTTGGACCTGTCAGATATCAGCTTTTATTTTGAAATCACCTCGCGAGGGGCACTACCGTAAATCATGGTGTTGGCGTGCACAACAAAACCGCGTGAGGGTCTGACTTGGCCGTCATTTTCCAAGTGGAGTCTCGTTTGATCGCAGTGAACAGCTGAGATTAAGGCGAATGGACCGACTAAAACGAGTTTAAACCGACTGCAGTTCCACAGCTGGAGCGTCAGGTAGGAACATGCGAACCGTTGTCATAACAACCGAAGTAGTCGTAAAGTCTCGTGGCGCGCGACAAGTTTTAACCGTGCTTAAGCTAATATTTAGGCGGTGTTTTTAGCCTCACTTTTTAATTCACGTCTTGTTTCTGGCTTTTCAAACAAGCTCGCAACATGTAGCAGGTCGGGGCAGGTAAGAGACAAACAGACAAACATGGAAAAGTTTTGTTGTTGAAAAAACAAACAAACAAACAAACAAACAAACAAAAACGATATCTGTTCCTGTTGTGACACAGGAGCTTTAAACAACAACTATTATCCTGCTGAAACAGGAAAACAGCTGCTTCTGTCTTCACTGGGCCTAACTTTGACTTTTATTAGACACGATTTTGATTAAAACAAACAAGGTTGCTTGGAACAATATTACTGCGGAAAATAAGCTCTGATTAAAGTCTAGGTTTTGGATGTTTGGGGTGATCGTTAAACTTAATTTAGTTCACAAAGTCAAGATAATAAAGTTATTTTATGGCACCTGTTAGGACTAATCTTGCTTTTTCAACACAGCAGCACTCCTAAATACTAAACCATGACCTGAGCTGGAAAACTAACCCCATTTTTGATTTATTTTGGTATTTATTGATCAGAATGTGGTCAATGTTTTGACAGCAGCTGTGCAGTAAGAGCTGTTATCAGCTGTCTGGTCATTTAAAAAAAAAAAAAAGTTTACTTTTCCTGATTGGATTGCAGTTTAGAAGTTGCAGAATTGAGATTTCTTAGACGACGTTCTGCTTGTAACATTTCTGGTAAAGTAATAGGTGGTTTTGTCAAAGAGTTATAAAAGCAAACGGTTCACCTAATTGTGGAGACAACTCGGAATCGGTGTAGCAGGTTTTAAATAGTTCTCTCTTACAAAATCTACAGTAGAAGAAGTGAAACACTTAACTGGCCATGTTTTCTTTTTTTAATGCAATGTGTTGTTCTTGTTTGGACCCAGGCAGACAGTCCCGGCTCACAATGGACCCCAGCAACGAGACCAACAAGATGATCTCTTCCCTATCAGATGCCCATGAAACCCAGAAAATGACCCCACCCAAAGGAGCAGGTATGTGTACACTAACATTTATTTCATCATGTAAAATTATTTAGTTACATTGTGTTTTTGGAAGGCCCAGGTAAAGAGCAGCTTTGTGTCATTGTGTTGTGTCCAACTCTTGAGGAATCCCGAGAAGAATTTTGTCAGATTTGTCTGAGACATCCGATTTAGCATATCACTGAGCTGATTAGCTGATAAGTGTTTTGTTACAAGAAAACACTAAACGCAAAATCCTTCAATCCTTTTGATGCAGTCCCCTGCTAAGAAACAAGACCGTTGATATTTACTTTAAACTGGTCACAAGCAGCATTTCCTCAAGATTTTCCAAGGTTCTTATTTGGACATTGGTTGTTTTCATTCAAGTCCTTGTGCCTGATCATTTTATAAGTTTTTATTTAATTATCATTATTTGTGAATACACTTGAGACAAATCAATAAATCATTAAAATGGTTCAAAAACTCAAGATTTGAATCGGCACTTTATCTATTTATATATATCTGACAAATTCCAAATGCCCAACGCTGATCCTCTTGAAAATTATTATTATTATTATCATTATTATTATTATTATAGCCATTTTGAACTTGTTTATATTAGCAACTGGAAAGCTTCACATTTTTTTGTTAGAATTTACATAAAAATGCTGAAATTTTCACTGTTTGACAAACATAAAATGATAAATTAGGATCAATGATAAACTAAAAAAAAAGAAAGAATACAAATGCAGTGAATCTGCTGTATCTCAAGGTTTTTTTTATTTCTTTTTTTAAGGGTCTTTGTTGGATTTTATTCCCAAACATTTCTCAATTTCAGATATTCTTCACCGCCTTTCATTTATTTATATTCTTCTGTTCATTTTCATTAGTTTAAAAACAAATGACACAGCATGCCATGTTATACCACTTAAAATAAATAAATAAATCTAAACTGAAATTGAGTAAGAAAAAATGTCCAAAGGCTAACTTCAAAGCTTGTAAACTGACTGTTTAAGAGCACTTTAAAATCCAGAAAAGAGAGGTGGTTCAAGACTTTTGCACAGTACTTTGTTAATCCAATGTGCTTGAAGTGGGTGTACTCGCGGGTTGAATGTTGTCCAACTGGTATTCAAACAAACAACCTTAATCCACGAGCCTCCATAGACACAAGAAAACTATTAAACCTGGTGAGAACACATCTGTGGGCAGATGTTTAGTTACACTCATGATGGCCATGAATGGCATCCATTTGGGCCCTTTAATGATTTATTTAAACCTTTTTTTTCCCTCCACCATTTGAAAACATACATCATTGTTTTTTTAATAACAAGTATTTGGTGGACAAGGTAGACATTTTTGTGGATTTTCCTGTAATCCATACGAAGTCAACAACAACCAAATACCCCGAGGCTAATATTTGTTAAATGTTACACCTTCTGTCTAGATATTTCATCACTCTTCTTGGCAGAGTTCATTTAAATCTGTATGGTTTTCTGGCTCAGGGTTGAGGACTTTACAAAGGCTACTCTAGAAGCTCAATGTTGGCCCGTTTTATCCAATCAGAAGCCAGTTTTGATGTGTTTGGAATCATCGCCATGTTGGAACATCCAGTCGTCTCCGTTTCAGCCATCAAGCTAATGGTTTGAGGTGAAGTTGAATCATCTGGCAGTAGACCTTCATCGTTCAAGGTTCAAGGTTCTTTATTGTCATTCGCTTCGCATGTGGTACATGAGGTGGAACAGAACTGTGGGCACAGGGTCCCAGTTACATCCAACAATAGCAAAGATATAAAGTGTAAAAAGAAACCGTAATAAGGATCTAAGATGTGCACCAAGGCACACGCCAAACTATACGCTAAATGATCCAAGATCCTGAGACAACTTTGTTGTGAATTGGCGCTATATAAATAAACTGAATTGAATTGATTGGAATGTTGTGCATTGCACCAGTACCACATCATGATGCTACCACCACTGTGCTGTGCAGTTGGTACAGTTTGAAAGCCTCACTTTGATTCCTCTAAATGTACTTTTTGTCATTTTCGAACAAATGGCTCAATGTTTTTCTCGCCTGACCATAAAAAACCTTTCTCTGGAAGACGTTTGGTTTGTACTTCAAGCTTGAATGTGTCACTTTTAAAGATGGGGCTTCTTCCTCTGTCAGCTTCCTCTCGGTCCATGGCGACAGTTTCAAGTTCATGGTCAGCTTATACCTTGGTGGTTCCCGGCTTGTTCCCGAACATCCTAACCAATTTCAATAAGTTCTGTTAAAGCAAAATTAACCAGGTATTACAGAAAATTTTAATTATGTAGTTGTATCGATTCCTAGAACATGAAAATGGTCATCGTGATCCCTCCCAAGCGACAGCGTTTGCTGCCTGTGCAAATTCTGTAAATTGAGCTAAAACATGTTTATGTCATTATGATGTTTGTACGACTTTGACCTTTTGTGGCGCAGCAGATGTTTCACATATCACCAGTTTTAGATTCTGAATCATTAACTCATCTTCTTCGTATTCATTAACTAAATAACATTTTTGACGCACTTTCACTCGTTTCTGCGATCACATTTTCAAGGAAAACGCAGCTAAAATAATGTGTCATGCAAACAACATTGTCTTCACGGAAACGGGTGTTTTTCAGCCTGACAGTGTGTAATCCCACTGACAGCCTCAAACCTATGAAGATAAATCAGTCTCAGAAGTAGTTGCGCAAGCTTACGAGATGCGGATAATAAGATCCACAGGCGTACCACAAGTTTTGCGTACTGCAAGATACACAAATGCATAAACAGTTTTTCAAATGTACACATTTCAGTTTGAACAAGTAGGAATATTCTTCATATAAAAATGTTAAATACACGTGCACAAATCACCTGCTGTGGACAAATCAGTCAACGCAAGCGCACGGGTCAGCTTGCCTATGAAAGTGACATTTGAGACTTTCTTACTGCTCCAGATTCACAAAGGTAATGCTGCGTTCAAGGCTGGGGTATCTGATTTTTATCAGATTTATTGAGTTGTTGGGAAAATACTCTAATTTGGCCATAACTCATAACTTCTATATTAAAACGCATATGCTTACATTAACAGTACTGGTTTCCTTCCAAAAAAAAATTTAAGGAAAATTTACGGTATATATACGTAATGTAATATAAGTAAAGTAAAGTACTGCGTGTTGTCATCATTGTATGTTCCCAGACAACGGTGAAATTAGTTCTCTGCATTTAACCCATCACACCAGAGATACACCCAGGTGGAGCAGTGGGCAGCTATGTAAGCACCTGGGGAGCAATTATAGATTATGGAAGGTGTCTTGCTCAGACACCATGACATGTGGGAATGGCTGGGAGTCGAACCACGACTTTCTGGTTACATTCATTTTGAGATTTTGCTTTTGGAAACTTTAATTCCTCTTTTTCTGGATGTAAATCACATTTTTTGGATGATTGTTTCCTCTGGTATCGGATGCTGTGCAGCTGGAAAACTTGTGGTACGCCAGTGGCTCTTATATAATATACAAATCTAGTTGTACACTTGTGTGACTACTTTTGAGACTAATTTATCTTCACACATTAGAGTCCAGTCCAGTTCTAAACAGCCCAGCCTATTAATAAAGTTATTGCACAATAAGACGCGTAACATAGGCATCCCAGAAATGTTGAACAGCTAAAGTCTAAATGTCTATCGTCTTACGCCAACAACAACAACAAAAAAAAGATTATTACAACAATTACTTGATTCAAAGGTGTGAGGTTTTTGGCAGGGTTTTCTATGAAACCGCTTTCTCATTTTCTCTGAACCTTTTGACTTCTACTTCCTCAAAGTCAGAAGTGTTAAATCGACTTCAGGAAAGAAAACTCGGGAGGAATGCAGCATCCTTTAAAGAAATAATCGATTAAAAGCTTGTCAGCTGAGAATTTCTGCCGAAACAGGACAAACTTAAAACAAAGGTGAAACATTTCGCAATTATAATATCTGCCCTCCAGGAAACGGCTGACTTTAAAACGTCTGACAAAGGATCGCGGTGACCCTTGACATGATTATCTATTATCTGAGAAGTGCTTTAAATGCTGAATAAGAAGCCGATACCTCAGAATAGCCTGATCCCTGAGGCGAGTCAGCAGTTCTGTTCAGCATGTGAGCATTGTCCTTCTGGTGGCTGCTGTTAGTGAGGAACAATTAAATGTTAATGCAGTAAAACATTAGCATTGCTTCAAAACAACGGGGAATTATTTTACTTTATTATTGGGGGATCTTTAAAAAATTGTAAATCATTCTGTTAACTGGTAAAAAAAAAAAAAAAAAAAAAAAAAAAAAAGCATGTCTTGAGATTGAGAGGCAACGCTGAGACCAGGAATCTGAACTGTAAATCTGTGCTCCTCTCTCCAGGCTGCAGCTGGCTGGTGGTGCTCGCAGCTGTAACGGCCTCTCTGAGCGGCCTGATGCTGGGTTATGAAATGGGCCTGACCTCTGGGGTCCTGCTGCAGCTGCGGGGCGTCCTCTCTCTCTCCTGCAGGGAGCAGGAACTGCTGGTAAGCTCCCACCTCCTTGGAGCGCTCCTCGTCTGCTTGGCTGGAGGCCCAATTCTGGACCGCTACGGCCGCCGCTGCTCTCTGCTCCTGAGCGCCGGGCTGGTGGTCGCAGGAACCGTCGTCCTTGTTGCGTTGACCACACTTGTTTCGCTCGCACTGGGCCGAGTGATCGTCGGCATGGGGACCTCTCTGTCGGGGACAGCGGCGTGTCTGTACATCGCAGAGATCTCTCCGCGGGAGAGGAGGGGTCTGCTGGTCACGCTGTACGAGCTGATGCTAGTTGTGGGGGTCATGCTGGGGTTTGGATGTAGTTACGCCTTTGCTGCGCTGCCTCACGGCTGGACATACACGTTTGGGCTTGTGATTCCCCCTGCGCTGCTCCAGATAGGTGCTCTAATTTTCCTCCCACCTAGCCCACGCTTCCTTGTTGCTCGGGGCAACGTGGAGCAGGCGAGGGACGTGCTGGCCAGGATGAGGGGTGGAGCCAAGGAGCAAGTGGCAGGGGAGCTCAGGGAGATCCAGGCTGGACTGAAAGAGGAGTCGGAGCATAGTTTCTGGGAGCTCTTCAGCAGCAAAGCAAACCTGCGTTCACGGCTGCTGACAGGGGTGGGGTTAGTCTTCCTCCAGCAGGTTACTGGACAGCCCAACATCCTCTCCTACGCTTCACCTCTCCTCCGCAGCGTGGGCTTCAACAGCGACGCCGCAGCGACCTTGGCCTCTACAGGCTTCGGAGTGGTCAAAGTAGTCGGCACCATCCCCGCCGTGTTGCTGGTCGACCGCGTGGGAACCAAGAGCTTTTTGTGCGTGGGCGCGGTCACGATGGGAATGTCGCTAGCCGCACTCGGTACGCTGACTCTACAAAGCCACACTCGCCTCACGAGCCTGTGTAAAAGCCAGGTTATGCTGAACCACACAAATACGCAGCTGGCTTTAAACAGAGCCCCTGTAGACTTGAACAGCAGTGACTTTTTTACCACTCACCTCCCCAGCCAGTGGAGCCCTGAGGAGGCGCTCAGGACTGACGCTGAGGGTGGTGGGTTTGGGGAATCAGGAGGAAGGACTAGTGTTGTAATTTTTTCTTCGTTGAAGTGGGCGTCATTGATCAGCCTGCTGTTGTACGTGGCAGCCTTCTCCATTAGCCTGGGGCCAAGTAAGTGCACATCTTCATTCTTTCTTTACTGTTTTTCTTATACATTTTATTGTTTGATGTAACTGGGACCTTGTGTACATAATTTCGCTCCACCACATGTACCACATGAGGTGCGAATGACAATAAAGAAACTCTGACTTTCTTTGACCAGTATGATCGTGGCTTACCAGAATATGATCCATATGTACTTCTAGACAAAAGACTGGTGTTTTAACCACCTTGTATAGTTGGTGACAAAGTTCAAAAGTTGCAATTATTAGGCCTGTCACGATAACAAATTTTGCTGGGCGATTGTCTCAGAAATTATTGCGATAAATGATAATATTGTTTGAAATTTGACAATAATTAGTAATTGTCAAATTTAAGAAGAATTGTTGGTTAATTTGTTTTGCATGTAGTGCCTTTTTTGACCACTGAATGGCAGTATAAGACTGTTTGAACCGAAGGATGGATAGTGAGGGAGCAAGCAGTGTGTCTCTTTAAGAAAAATGGGAGGGAGGCCCCTTGACGTGACATGGGCTGTCTCTTTCCTTTTTATCACTTCTCAAAATTACGGATGCTTGGTGTGGTTTGAGCTCTTTAGCATAGCATTTTTCACACAAAGCTTTTAATAAAAAAATTTTTAAAAATCGGTAAACAAGTTCTCAGCTTCTTTTTGCAGAGAAAACAACTTTTTACACAAAGGCACGAGTTTCAACCGTGAATTTTGGAGCTTCGACAAGACAAAGTTTTTTTTCCCCAGGTCGGCCGTTAGCTTAGCTCGTAGCTTAGCTTCTCAGCTTAGCTGCTTTTAACGATACACAAATGCAATTTTGTATCGTTAAAATGGATTTTAAAGAGAAAGGGAGGGATCAGTGAAGAGCACTGGAGTTGAGCCTTTTGTCATCCAGTGTCTTCAGTAGAAAGAGACGAAGAAACGATAGTCGATCATTTTCATTTATCATGAGATTAATTGATTTATTGTTTATTGCGACAGGCCTAGCAGTTATAAAATAAATAAGAAAATTGGACTAGATCATGGATAAGAATGCTATAATCCCACCCTTTGATGATGTAACATAAATCCTGCATCCAAAGTTGTTGTTTATATATTTTGTTCTTCTTTTCAGTGGTGTATGTCATTCTCAGTGAGATCTTTCCCATGGGAGTGCGAGGCAGGGCTGTGTCTGTGGTGTCAGCTGTGAACTGGGCCACAAACCTGCTCATTTCCATGACTTTCCTCACCATCACAGGTCTGTGGGTTTTGGTGTTAAGCATTAAAGCACCGCTCGTCGTAAGAGCAGCCAATCTACGATCAGTGATCGAAAATGCAAAATTAACGTTTTAGCTGTGACGCAGCCTTTACCTTTTTATTTGGATTGGGAAAGAAAATGCCATTTTTAGTTTTTTGATTTGATCAAACCCAAAATACAAAGGGTATTAGAAGTTTGTAAACTTATTAGCAGCTATTTTTATTATGTGAATGCTTCATTCACACTATTGATATTGTTTTACTTCCGTACGTTTTTTGACATGTAATTTGTTCCACAATTTTTGTGCTATTTCAACAATTCATATTAAAAAAACAACTTGGGACATTCCTGCTATGACTTGGTATTTGTGCAATATTTACTTTAAAATATTTAGCTTTTTCAACCATGTTTTCTTCATTTAAACTGAATGGAGCTCTCGTAACCTGTTACTGCTCACTTCAGCTTTTGTTCTGGTTTAGCTTCGTTCAGTTTCTTTGTGCTATTTTTTTTAGCTCCTTCAGTTACTTTAAAATCTTTATAATCACTTCAGCTTTTTTGTTCTTTTTTCAGTTAATTTAAGCTTTTGATGCTCCTTTCAGCTTCTTTCAGCCTTTTCAGGTATTTTAATGCAAATTTTATTCTTTTTTTATTCAGTTTTTTTTTGGGAGGCTAATTTTGGCCTTTTTCTGCTACACACACACACACACACACATCTACTTCTTCTTTCAGCTTTTCCCTCTTCAGGGGTTGCCACAGCAAGCCATCTCACTGTTCTCACTCCATCTACCTCCATGTCCTCTCTAACTGCATCTACAGGTCCTTCTCAAAAAATTAGCATATTGTGATAAAGGTCATTATTTTCCATAATGTAATGATAAAAATGAAACTTACATATATTTCAGATTCATTGCACACCAACTGAAATATTTCAGGTCTTTAATTGTTTTAATACTGATGATTATGGCATACAGCTCATGAAAACCCAAAATGCCTGTCCCAAAAAATTAGCATATCATGAAAAGGTTCTCTAAACATGCTATTATTAACCTAACCATCTGAATCAACGACGTAACTCTAAACACCTGCAAAAGATTCCTGAGGCTTTTAAAAACTCCCAGCCTTGTTCATTACTCAAAACCGCAATCATGGATAAGACTGCCGACCTGACTGCTGTCCAGAAGGCCATCATTGACACCCTCAAGCAAGAGGGTAAGACACAGAAAGAAATTGCTGAACGAATAGGCTGTTCCCAGAGTGCTGTATCAAGGCACCTCAGTGGGAAGTCTGTGGGAAGGGAAAAGTGTGGCAGAAAACGCTGCACAACGAGAAGAGGTGACCGGACCCTGAGGAGGATTGTGGAGAAGGGCCGATTCCAGACCTTGGGGGACCTGCGGAAGCAGTGGACTGAGTCTGGAGTAGAAACATCCAGAGCCACCGTGCACAGGTGTGTGCAGGAAATGGGCTACAGGTGCCGCATTCCCCAGGTCAAGCCACTTTTGAACCAGAAACAGCGGCAGAAGCGCCTGACCTGGGCTACAGAGAAGCAGCACTGGACTGTTGCTCAGTGGTCCAAAGTACTTTTTTCGGATGAAAGCAAATTTTGCATGTCATTCGGAAATCAAGGTGCCAGAGTCTGGAGGAAGACTGGGGAGAAGGAAATGCCAGAAGTCCAGTGTGAAGCATCCACAGTCAGTGATGGTCTGGGGTGTCATGTCAGCTGCTGGTGTTGGTCCACTGTGTTTTATCAAGGGCAGGGTCAATGCAGCTAGCTATCAGGAGATTTTGGAGCACTTCATGCTTCCATCTGCTGAAAAGCTTTATGGAGATGAAGATTTCATTTTTCAGCACGACCTGGCACCTGCTCACAGTGCCAAAACCACTGGTAAATGGTTTACTGACCATGGTATTACTGTGCTCAATTGGCCTGCCAACTCTCCTGACCTGAACCCCATAAAGAACCTGTGGGATATTGTGAAGAGAAAGTTGAGAGACGCAAGACCCAACACTCAGGATGAGCTTAAGGCCGCTATCGAAGCATCATGGGCCTCCATAACACCTCAGCAGTGCCACAGGCTGATTGCCTCCATGCCACGCTGCATTGAAGCAGTCATTCATGCAAAAGGATTCCTGACCAAGTATTGAGTGCATAACTGAACATGATTATTTGAAGGTTGGTGTTTTTTGTATTAAAAACACTTGTCTTTCATTGGTGGGATGAAATATGCTAATTTTTTTGGGACAGGCATTTTGGGTTTTCATGAGCTGTATGCCATAATCATCAGTATTAAAACAATTAAAGACCTGAAATATTTCAGTTGGTGTGCAATGAATCTGAAATATATGAAAGTTTCATTTTTATCATTACATTATGGAAAATAATGACCTTTATCACAATATGCTAATTTTTTGAGAAGGACATGTATATACCTCAGTCTTTTTCCTGGCAGCTGCATTTCTAACATCCTTCTACCAGTATACCCACTGTCCCTCTTCTGGACATGTCCAAACCATCTCAGTCTGGTCTCTAACTTTATCTCCCAGTTGTTGAACATGTGCTGTACCTCTAATGATCTCATTCCTAATCTTATCCATCCTTGTCACCCCTAAGGAGAACCTCAACATCTTCATTTCTGCCACTTCCAGTTCTTACTCTTGTCTTTTTGTCAATACCACTGTCTCCAGACCATACAACAGCTGGTCTCACCACTGTCTTGTAAACTTTTCCTTTGACCGTTGCTGACACACTTTTGTCTCAAATCATTCCTGAAACTTTCCTCCATCCACTCCATCCTGCTTGGACTCTCCTCTTCACCTCTTTACCACACTCCCCATTTTCCTGGACAGTGGACCCCAAGTACTTGAAGTCCTGCACCTTTGTGACCTCTGCTCCTTGTAGCCTCACTGTTCCACCAGTCTCCCTTTCATTCACACACATGTGCTCTGTCTTACTACGGCTGACTTTCATTCCTCTTCTTTCAAGTGCATACCTCAACCTCTCCAAGTTCTCTTCCACCTGTTCCTTGTTCTCACCACAGATCACAATGTCATCTGCAAACATCATAGTCCACAGGGATTCCTGCTTGACCTCATCTGTTAGTTGGTTCATCACCAGAGCAAACAAGAATGGGCTCAGAGCTGATCCTTGGTGCACTCCCACCTCCACCTTGAAGCTATCTGTCACTCCTCCAGCACATCTCACCACTGTCCTGCTGTCCTCATACATGCCTTGTACCAGTCTAACATACTTATCTGCCACTCCAGATTTCCTCATACAATACCACACCTCCTCCCTCGGCACTCTGTCATATGCTTTTTCTAAATCCACAAAGACACAATGGAGTTATTTGTGGCTTTTTCTGTACTTCTCCATCAGCATCCTCAAAGCAAAGATGGCGTCAGTGGTGCTTTCTTGGCATGAAACCATACTGCTGCTCATAGTCACCTCTCATCTAAGTCTTGCTTCCACCACTCGCCTAGGTCTTCATCATGTGACTCATCATTTTAATTCCTTTTCTCACATTTTCTCATCCTCAAATATGCCATTGAGTCGGTAACCTCACTGCCATCTTTCCTATAAGCTGACAAAGAGCATTTATTTCTTGTGTTTCTTATAGAAAAGATTAGTGTTCCCAATGTCATGTTCCTGTACGCTGCCCTGAGTTTTGTTCTGCTGGTGTTCGTCATCCTCTGTGTCCCTGAGACCAAAGGCCGCTCGCTGGAGGAGATCTCAAAAGAGTTGGCAAAGAAGTATGCGGCAGCTCACTCATGTTCTCAACTCACTGCTTATCTTGCAAACTGGTGGTAAAACTGATTTCTCTGTTTTGTGTCTTTTCTCTGGCTCACCAGGAAGAATCTGGAGGTGCCCCTTTTCAGACAGGAGCAGCCACAAGAGAGCCTGATCAACCGGAGCACACATCAGGAAACCTCTGACTCTTTTAAAGCTATTCACCTTCTGCGACCTGAGAGGAAGGAGAAATGATCAGTTGTACATCCCTGCACCGTTTGCTGGATCACATCATTTAGCTCCTTTTGGGAAAGGAACATGTTCAGAAAAGGACACAATTTCTTGAATCAGATTAGCTCAGGGTTTACCGTACTTGGCTTTTTTTTTATTTTTAATTTGGTCTCAAACAAAATGGAAAAATAATCAGGAATGGATGTATGAATACATAAAGTGTATATTTTGACCAATTTCTAGATAATCAAAGCCGAAAAGCACTAAAAACAACAATGCAGTCTCTGAACTAGCGGTGAAACTGAACTCCCAGTTTATTTTTTCCATTTTGAGCCAACATTTACGTTTACCCGTGCCTAAAGTCACGACACTACAGACCTGAATGTTTTTAGTGCCGTGATTTTCCTCTAAATGGTTCCTCAATGCGAGGAACATATTTTTATCATTTACATATTTTAGAAACCAAAATGCTCTTTTCTGGCTGTTAAAAAAAATAAAATCTACATGATGTGAAAATATTTCCCAAGAATTAGTTTGATCTGCTCTGAAATAAAATTGCACTTTTTTTTTAAATACTGTACTACTATAATACTTTATATAATGCATTATAAGATGCTAGATTTTAATGAAATTATGTTTTTTTCTGGGACTTCATGTGTTCAGGTCATGTTTACAACTAGAGTGATCAAAACCAGAGTGGAAAATAATCCTCCAGCAGTCGCACAGGTTTTTTTTTAAAGTCATTTTATTTTTATACAAAATACAAAAAGTTGAAGTGTCACAAATTCTTAGTTGACACTCATTTAAAAGATACTCCATCCCACAGACATTAAACATATCAAAGTTTAATTAACATTTTTTAAAGAGACAAACGTTCTAAACATAAGTTTCCTCTGTGATGCCTAACAGAGCAAGCAGCTGTTATGGAATAATTAAAAACACTTTTCTTTCTGTTTTCCACACCGTGTTTTAAAGTTTATCTTGCTCTACTGAATGTATTACGACACTGTGATGAACAGTACTGCTGCAGTACTACTGACTCCACAGAGCAGCTGCTTATTTCATCAGGACTTTGGGTTCGGTTTCACATTAACCTTCTACTACTTCATCCACTTGAGTGTTTCACAAAGCCGAACGTCGGAGACAATAAAAAGGTCATTTTGAACACTACTGAACCAGAAGCTGTGTGAAGTGAAGACCAATGAATGTTGTGAAATATTGGGATTGAGTTCACATAAAAAAAAAAAAACCATTAAGGAAGCTTTTCATATTTGCACACTAACATGAGAGAATAAATATTCAGGCTTTGCATGAGAGTAAAAACCGTAGGAAAGAACAAGAAAACAGTCAGAATGTGTGCTCGTTTTAGAGAAATGCCAGAGTAAAAAATAAAAAAAAAAGAATAAAAGCATTAATATACGCACAAGACCTTGTTTAGCTTTGTGTAAACAAGTAACAGGTTCCTTTAGCTTGTGTCCATCTCACATATATCTGTACAGCATGAAACGGATGTCTGGCCGTGGACGGAAATCTATTTTTTATATAGAAGAAAACAAAAGGAAAACCTTGTGAAGAAGCTTCTTAGTCTTAACACAAACTTTTAGCAATAACTGCCACTGTTAAGCATTAAAAGTTACATTACTAAAACTTATTTTTCCCTGTGTCCATGCATAAGCATCCTAAACAAACACCTTTGTTTAAAACTCGGAGTGGGGGGGGGGGGGGGGGGAACGGACAGGGGGGTTATGACCTGCAAGATCCACGTCCAGTCAGTTGGTTCAGACATGTGGCCGTTCCCACATCTATCCAAAGATAAGGTGCTTCCTCATCACTCGGGGGTTGTCTTCCTCTGCGAGCCTGTGAAATGTTCTTTCATTTGCAGCGGGGTTTCTGACACTCAAACAGAAGAGGGTAGATGTATTCCACCGCTGCTGCCACGTTCTGCACGTTTGGTCCTAAATGATCGCGGGACGAAATGAAAGCAGAAAACACATCCTGAGTAGTTGGAAACAACAAAATGAGCTGATTACCCGCTTAAATATATAGACAGTCAAAATAGGAGAGAGCACAAACTCACTGTCAGGAATTATTTGAGGAATTGTCCTTTTTTACGTTTTTTTTTAACAAATCAATGTTTGGTAACGGACTACCTCTGGAGTCTTATGACAGCATGGCCTCAATTCATTAAGCTGGTGTGCCCTCTAGCTGTCAAAAGAGTGCCAAAGAGGTTGTTCTTTTTTAATGTGCGAGTGAACGTGTGAATGACATACCTGTAATTGTGAGGCTGCCAGTGGAAAACACCTGTACTGTAGCCTTCAGAGTTTTGATTCTGTACATAGCAGCAGGATGGAGCTCCGGTTCATAACTGGCAGAAAGAGGCAATAATGTGCTTCAGTAAACAGAGAAAGTAGAATAACTGGGAAAAAACTTATGGTTCCCCCCCCCCCAAATAATTCAAAAAGTGTTCCAACTGTAACGCTACACATTTGTACTGTAGTCCAAAAGAATAAAAAATATATTACTAAATCACTTAAACCACTAGAGGTCATCCTAAAACAGCAGCAAGTATAACGAGTTCTCGAAAAATGGACTGGAAAACCTTGAAAAAAACCAAAACAACATCGGTTACAAAGATTGTGAAGCTCGTATATTTAATGTGTGATCATAATGCATGTCTTCAGATTAATTAACTAAAGTATTCTTGGAAGATTACCGACATGCGAGGCAAAAAGATCGCAACATGACAGAGAAATGGACTTCAGCATGACCTCGTAGATCAAGATTACATAGTCAGGTCCTAACAGTAGTTCTGATGCACACTTGTGTCTTACCTGGCAATGGGCCGGTTCTTCTTTGTGAAGTCTATAAGGTGGACTGCAAACGGCATGGAGCACACCGCGAGCACATTCACAACTTTGAAAGCTGAAAACCTCACCTGAACAGACGAGACGCACAAAAATATGAGCGCACTTCAGGGCCTCAACTCTGAAGCAATTATGGTGACTTTATTTAATCCAATGACCAAAACGTCTGCAACACTTAAAACTAGAGTGCATGAGGGATTAAATTTGGTGGCGTTTGCAACACTCAGAGAAAATAATAAAACATGCTCAGAGTCACTAAAATCTGAGGTTTATTGGAGAACGCGGTTCTGCAGCTGCTGAACATGATGGCAGTCAAACGGTTTTAAACCATCAACAGGTCCAGATGTATTTTCTGTTTATTTGACTGCTGTTTGCAAGAAAGGTGAGACACAGGCTGCCTCAATTAAATCCATAATCAGGACAACTATAATTACAGGAAGCACATTTTAAATCTTTCCTAAAATTCCTGGCCTTTTGAGGATTCTACTCACCTTGAAGCCAAGTTTCTGTAGACAGCGAGCTAACCTGCGAGCGCCCAGCTTTGCTTCGTCCTCACTGAACAAGAGAGAAGAGGAAAGAGTTGCAACACGACACTGTTACCTCGTAAGCTTTGACATGCAAAACAGATGACACAAACAAAAACAAGCCTGTGGTAACCTTTGCTGTGCTTGCAGCCTCTAATCTGAGACAGCATTAGCAACAGACATGCTAACAGCACCGTTATCAGTAGATTGTGTATTTTTTTAAGCAATAGGGAATATTTTAAATGTAAGACTTTTATTAGTGACTACATAAAAACTGCATTCACTGTTTTGCATTAATGTGCTGTCTCTGTCTGTATCCAAGTAACCATAGTAACAGGGACACAGTGAAAGCCTTTAAATGATGTAACACGCCAACATCAGATTTGGATCGGTACTGTGTAATGAGGAGCTTTTTTTTTTTAAAAACATGTTCTTGTTTTTCTCCTTTTGATTTTAACAATTTAAAAGTGTGTGAAACGTCTAGCTCGATTGTTCTTTTTTAGACATGTAGTTTTATTTTGCGTTGACACCGTTTTGGAAATTTCAATCATTTTTCTTCCCTTTCCCGGTCAAAAATCCAAACCAGGAAAAGGTTAAGTCTCGGGATGGAAAACCTGAGCACGAAGCAGCAGCATTGTTTGAACATGAAACACCATTTTCTGTGCTCTTCATTTAAACAAACCAGTTCGGTTAAAGCCATATCTGAAAACATTGAGTCACCTCTTTTTATTCCTCTCAAAGAAGCCAGACTTCTTCTATTTTTAAACTGTTTTATGCAGACGTTCTTCAGAGCATCAGAAGCTCTTCTCAATTTTCTCATGTCTTGCTCTACTTGAAACGGCTTTTAAGCAGATTTTAAACGCACGTTCATCCTCTTACCTTGTTGCTCCAGTGCATATGATTTTCCCTGAGGACCAGATTGAGGCGGTTATCTTGGGCTTCCTAAGTTTCATCAACACTTTCTGAAAAACAGAATGCTCTTTTAACAATTGAACATGGTCTTCTTTTCTCCTTTCTTCTAAAACCTGAATGTGAAACATCTGTTGGTTTTAACAATTAAGGCTTTCCTACCCCAACCTCAGGCTTATAGATGACATTAGTTCCTTCTAAGGCGATGGTGCGCAGGTTTAGGTGGCACCTGGTCCTGAACGTGGCCACCACATTTGTGATGATGATGTCCAGTGCCTCATCCCCGCTGGAATCCATGAGGAGGTGTGTGGCACAGAAAGAGGACCCCGGGGTCT
Organism: Nematolebias whitei; assembly: GCF_014905685.2. Taxonomy (NCBI): domain Eukaryota; kingdom Metazoa; phylum Chordata; class Actinopteri; order Cyprinodontiformes; family Rivulidae; genus Nematolebias; species Nematolebias whitei. The sequence goes on from NC_056509.1 coordinate 31,334,545, forward strand.
TTCTGATCACTCATTCATTACAGTCCCATCATCACAACTTCATGGATGGACAGGTGGAAAAGACTAAAAATAATCTTTCAAAAAGGAACAGAACTGAGTAGTGTGCCGAGATGATTAGTATCAGACATTTCTACTGAGGCTGCAGAAAACTGAATAATGCTAACATAATTTCAGCAACTGATTTGTTTGTGTGTATTCCACATCATTAAAGGGCAGATATTAAAAGAACGACACAACAGTAAAGCTACAACCGATCTGATCCAGCTTGTTGTTGCAGCTGACAGTCTTCAGAGACATGAACGCTAAATGTCTCGTCTAATCAAACTGCCGATCAGGTAAACATTAAAAATAAAAAGAGCAATTCGATTCTACTTAATCCGAACTGTGGTTAAACTTTTATAAAATAACCGCTTCAAACTGAGCAGTTAGCGATGTCCAACTACTGCCCGAGAGCTAATGTTGTTGTGAAGCTGTACGTTAGCTCGTAACAAAGAGGAACAGCAGGTAATGAATGAAAAGTTGTTAGCTGCGGAGGCTAACAGGCTAGCTGCTGGACTGAAAACGAACTTCCAGGAAGTAGCTACACATTTAAAAACAACAAGTATGAATATTTAATGTTTGGTGTCCGTTTTTAGTTACCTCCTTAATGATTCCAGTGCGGTAACTGAACCATTAACTACTCAACAAACAGTATTATTTGTTGACTAACCTCCTCCTGTGCAGATCACCAGGAAAATATGTCCACTTCCGCTACGTTTCAAAAGAAAAGCACTCGAGTAACAATAACTTCCGGATTAAATTTTTCAAAGTTAAAATTAACGTTACAGAACAGCTTCAGAGCTACGAGGCGTTAATTAATGTTTTAATTGGAATATACAAAAATACCCAACATATATAACAACAGAACATAAAATTATATAAGTAAAATGTAAAGGTTGCATAACTTCTTACTTTGAAAAGTAGGGTTGATATTTCATGACTGGGATCTTTTGTGGATTTAAACGCAAATTAGTCAAACGTATCTTAATTTAAATTAATGTTTGCTGCTGTGTAGATCTTCTGCAGAACGCTTGAGCAGCTGATCATAAATATCAATCTTAATCTTGATGAAATTTGACCCCCCAAAAAATGACTAATTCAACTAGCAATCATAGAAGAAATGCATATCACCCATCACCATGCCAAGGTTTGAAACAAAAGTCTAGCACAATATGTTAGCGCTCAGAGCATGTGTTTGGGATGATTCTCAGCTACCACCATAATAACTTTTACTTCAGTAGCTGTAAAACTGCACTGTCATTTTTGTGTTTGCTGTAGTTGACTGGCTGTGGTGGCCATTTTGATTCAGGTTGACCTCTAAAGTTAATTAGATAGTTTCATTAAAATCCATCTCCTGGCTCAAGATATTTTGTTAACAAACAGACACATTTACATCCATGTTTTACAAAAATCAAACTAAGAACGGGTTAAATTTCCTGTTGTCTCTGGCCCAAATCTGCATGCTTGCTATCATGTCTTTGTAATTATGCATGTCTGCCAACATTTCACTCAACAGGCTTGTGTTAACATTATTTCTCCACAACATTGTGTGAGCCTTTTCACTGTTTACAAAGTATTGACATTTAAACTAAGAGGATTCATGGATTCTCAGAGGAAAATGAGCTCATCTGGTCAGTAAACACTCCACAGGGAACTCCAGTTGGTTTGCAGAGAAGAGGAAGGCAACTGGAAAAATTAAGTCATTACCGTATTTTCCGCTGTACACGTCACACCACCCTATAAGTCGCATCAGTCCAAATATGTCTAAAAAAGTGGAAAAATCCATAAATATGTCGCTTCACTGTATACGTCGCATCTATTATGCGTCACTGCTGACAACCTGGAAATGTGGGCCGGTGTTGTGCCAAAAACTGACCTGCTGCCAAATGACAGCCGCAGGAGCGTGCACGGGAGGACTTCAACAATAATTTAACAAGGTTAACACTTAAAAATAATTATTTGTTTGCTCAAAATTATAGTAAAGGTGTGTCTCAGTTTAACGTTTGCTTAATAAAAGGACTTTAACGGTCAGATCAGCTGTATTCGCTGCCTCGGTGCCCCTGAAGCGCGCAGAGGGAGGAAAAAAACGAAAAAGGAACACTGCTCGTTTCTTCGAAATTTAACAAGAAAAGCACCTAAAACAATTATTTGTTTGCTTGAAATTATAGCAAAGGTGTCTCAGTTGAACTTTTACTTAATAAATGCACTTTAATGGTCAAATTAGCTTCATTTCGCTGCACCGCCCCGGCGAAATGAAGCTGGTTTGACGGTTGCTCCAAGCAGCGAACAGAATGAAGGTGGAGTACTATGGCAAGCTGATTGTGTCATTAATAGCTGGTGAAGATTCTCAGGCATCCAGGACATGGTAAATTCAAAAAAGGTTCAAGACAACAACAATAAAGTATAAGGTATAATAAACAAAGTCCAGTTGTTTTTGTCTTGAACTTTTTTGAATGTGTCATTATAGCCATAATTTATCTATTACATGATACAACGGCATGCCTTACTACTTTGCTGTAATCTAGTGGCTGAAAATAGTACTGTTCAATTTTTTTCAGTCAGAATGAATGAAACCATCATATCTCAGCCAAAAATTGGTTTATAAAAATGGGAAAAATCCATAAATAATGTATATTCCTTCGGCCTATAAGTCATAGGGCATGTAAATTATGCAAAAAAATGTGATTTATACAGTGAAAAATACGGTAAATGCCATCCTGAGGATCTTGTTGGGTATTCTGTGGTGATTGTATTTTTAGAGATAGCAAGGAAAAAGAAAAGACTCACCTTAGGGATGTTTAGACTTTTGCACAGCACTGCTTCACCATGTACCTGATAAGAATGACATCTTTATGAGATTAAGTTGTTTAAACCAGGCACAGGTTCAAACCTGTGCGTGTGCACATTTCACACATTTGTTATCAATGACTTATTACTATGAACAATCCACTCTTCGTCTCAGACCACTACAACTACTTCTCCAGCCTGGCCAGCTCCCAAAGAAAACAGAAAAATAACTTCTTTATAGTTCAGCCTTCTTCTTGTTGTTGTTGTTCTCTCTCCCTGGTTACCAAAGCTTCTTCCTTCCTCCTCTCATAAAATACTCCTGAGCTTTTCTTGGTGAAATATAGCCTTACATGCAATGTGCACAAGACCCATGTTCTGTTGTTCCAAGATGTTTACTGTAAAAGTTTAACTTTAGAGTGGATCAGGAAAGTGGGACTGCCAGCATCAATGGTGTGTGTGTGTGTTGGGAGATGGCTGACACGGTGGTGCGGGAGTGTGTTTACAGTTTGTTGGTCTGAGTTTCACCGGGGCAGCTTCTTCCCAAGGGAACAATGCTCATTCTCATTAGGTCAGAGGATACAGCATGTAAACCCACAGATGCAAGCACTTATGACTAAAGAGACACAGATATGTGCATGAGTAAATAGACGGTTCATCACCGTGCCTGAGTGTCAATAAAACTAACAGAGGGAAATTCAGAAAGAAACATGTGTTTATACCCATGGGGAGGTTTGTGGCTGTATGCCTTAATGTCTGAAAAAAAAACAAAAAAAAAAAAAACAGTGTTGGACACAATCTGGAAAGTAAAAAAATAAAAAATGAAAGGGATAATGAGATCTTATGAATTATCATTATCTTACCTGTTGTAGATAGTTCTTTGAGGAACATCAGATTGAGAAAGAGTTTAATTCTCATCTGATATTTGTCAGAGTAATGTTCCATCCATCCATCCATCCATCCATCCATCCATCCATCCATCCATCCATCCATCAAATATTTTATGAAATTTCTGGCAATGTCATGGAACAAATAGAGCTCCTATATTGGATTAAAACTTACTTTATAGAATGCAGCTAATAACAAAGAATGTATAACCAAGTTTGTTAAACTAATTGAGAAATATGAAGCTATGCATTTTAGAAGAATAAAAACAAGGCAAATTTCTCATATATCATCTGATTCTGAGGAGATCGGGTGTTTTCAGTCATGGGCCCTAAACTCTGGAATAATCTGCCCATCAACATTCGACAGGCCACCTGTCTCTATTTTTAAATCTCTCCTCAAAACACATCTGTACTCACTGCCATTTAACGCAGTGTGATCTCATTTGGTATTTCGTCGTTGATGATTGTGTATATCCATTTTGCTTTTACTCCCTGACATTTAACGCAGGGTGATTTGATTTAGTATTTCATTGTTTCTCATTATATTTCATGTTTTTATGCTTTTATTCATGTTGCTGTAATATGTTGTTATTAATATTTGATGCTGTGATCTTTTTTGGTAAGCACTTTGATAACAGTTACTGTTTTAAATGTGCTATATAAATAAATGTGACTTGACTTGACTTGATTCTGGGGCTTCAAATGACACTTTCAGGTCAACAGATTTGTATGAAAGTTGTTCAGAATGTAGAAAAGAGTTAGAGAAAATTACTTTTCCTTTAATGAATTTTTTCCCATTCGATGTGTGACTTTTGGTCACCGAAGCCAAGTATTTGAACTCATGATGGAGGATTGTAACATACCTGCATTTTATTTACCCACCTCTTTCTTTCTGGGTCACAGGGGTCACTGGTGTCCACATCCACCAGTCACTGTGTGAGAGGCAGGGGACACCCTGGACAGGTCTCCAGTCCCTCACAGGGACAAATAGAGACAAACAACCATTCACTCTCTCACTCACACCTAGAGACAATTTAGAGTTACCAATCAGGCTAACGTGCATGTTTTTAGTCTGTGGGAGGAAACTGGAGCACCCAGAGAAAACCCACACATGCACGGAGCGAACATGCAAACTCCACCCAGAAAGGCCCCTGGACCGCTGATCAATTTGAATTTATTATTATTTATTGATTATATTTTATGTCATTTTTCAGTATCAAATGATAAAAAATATTTACAGTTTAAATAAGGATTAAATGTTTTTTTCAGGCGAACTGATGCACTTTAAATTGTTTCTGTTACAGACTAAAAACAATGTTAATAAAGTTATTCTTCGCTGTAAGTTTAATCTTGAGTCTTTTTTTCTTCTTTAATAATAAGGACACAATGTAATGCAGAGGTGCACTTACAACAATTCTGTAGACTAATTATAGTATTTACAGTCACAGTGGGGAGTTGGGGTGGCGCAAAATGTTTACTTTATCCTGGGTGGGGGGGAGTCGTAACAGAAAATAATTGAGAAGCACTGGTTTAAGGGAACATCTAAGACTGTGCAGAATGAACTCCTTGATTGTATGCTGTCAGTTTTGAGAGAGTGCATCATTAAAGAAATCAGGAGTGCGGACTTTGTCTCCATCCAGGCTGATGAAACATTGGACATTTCCACTCGACACACTTATAGCCCCCCCCCCCTGGAGACAACTCCACCAGCCGCCACTGATATAGATGATCTGTGACAAGGCTACACAACACAGTCCACAGGCAATGAGTTAATTTAAAATAAAAGTGGTTAAAGTGCAGATTAAATTTATTTAATTACAAGAAGTGCTGGATGTCCGACCCCTGGCGTTCAGTAACTCCCACCCCACCCCCCGAGTGTTTTAGCTGACTAGCCTTTCCTAAAAAATATACCACAGAACTTCTAGCTGTTTATATGTTTTGTAAAGACACAAAACATGTTTATCCGATTGTCTGGATTTGGTAGTTTGCTACTTTTTATTGCCAGCTGCTATTTAATTACTACTGTGCATTCATTTGTCTCTCCGTTAGCAAAATATCCAGTGACCAGTGTAAAGATATTATCAAAACTTCTAATTAGTAATTACTGGATACACATCTACAACCGGTTAATTTTTAGAGTCAGTCCAATCCAAGAAGGCTGCATTAACTGATTGACTTAGGTCAACACAGAAATGGCTGTAACTCAGTCAGTTTTATAGATATTTAACTAAAGTTTGGTGTGGTAGTAGCTGAGACTGATCCCTAACACATATACTGAGCACTAAAAGATGATGCGAGAAATTTCTTTCAGTTTTGGCATGCAAGGTGACGGGAGATATACATCCCTTCAATTAATGCTATTCTTTTCATGTAAAATGAACTAAGGGATATATTAAGATATAAAACATACAATAGTTCTATCCAGCATCAATATAAATCCCATCAAGATGATTTTATTGCCATGAATTGTTCCAGAGCATTACCAGATGCTCGCTACAGTTGTCTCACAACGCACCGAGTCATCCATGCCAACATCATACATTAATATATTTAGAGGACTCCCTTTAGCTCGTAAAGTGGGCGTGTCTGTTCGGACCCTAGAGTTCTGTTTATGTTGACTGGACGTCACAGACCCATTTCAAAAGGACGGAGAATCAAGGTTCAGGCCTTTCAGGGGCTTTGTGGCTGTTTGTAAAACTGAGATCAGTTTTGGTTTGATGACATTGAGTCAAATGTTTATCCGTTTGGTTTTTATCTCCTTAAACTAAAAGGATGAGGACTCTCAGGTGGGTTTCAGTGACAAACTTGGAAGCACCTCAAAGCATGCACTCTGAGAAACGTCTGAATGGGAAAAGTGATGGGAAAAAGTAGACATTTTGAATTAATGTGAGGTTTATTCCTACTCATGGTGTATCTGTATGCCTACATCATTGTATCTGTAAGGGATGGAGATGAATGATGTGTGAGATTGGAACTCGTAGGGAATCCAGCGCTCTGCTGGTGCTGCTCCAGGGTCTCCCAGTATAAACAGAGACGTGGGAACGGCCAGGCCTGTTTATACGAGCTCCATTCTTACTGAGACCAGTCCACCAGGCACCAGGGGCGAAGCCAACACACCAAGCATACACACTCATCCACATTTATAGACAACGTTAAACAGATATAGTTGTGAATTCCTTTCTTCTCTGAGTAATGTGGATGTGGAAGTCATGGAAGTCAACAACAGAATATAAGCTGTCTGCAATAAAACGCTCATCTTACCTGAGTGTCCAAAGACAGAATATTGGAGTTGAGTTTACACAGGAATGAGGCAATTCTTTAAACAAAACATGTGACGTTAGAGCTGTTCCCACTCTCCGTTCACGCTGATGTTGGGTCATTCAGCTGCAGGGAAGAATAATTAAGGATTAAAATACATCAAGAGCCACGAGACAAAAAGAAATTAGTACAAAGGTTTCAGAGGTGAGGCTGAGCTCACACAGACAGATAATCGCTCCAACGCTCATCACGCCAGATTTACAGCACGACATTAAGCACATGTGCAGAAATGCTGCAAGGTTTCCTACAGAGCAATGTTTAGGCTGCTTCTGAAAAGGATGATTCTGCCACCAGCTTTTCCTGATTCTGCTATGGACTGCAGAAAAATAGCACCTGCGTTTCTGAGGAAAAGAAAGGGAATGCTGCTGCAGCTTGGTGGGACATGAAATGTAACATTATTAAACTAGAAAAGTGGGGATGTTTTGAAAATTTTAAATATAGGCTTAATGCAATGATTTGCAAATCTCATAAGCCCAAGTTTTATTCATAATGGAGCAGAGTAAACATATAAAATGTTTCATCTAAGAAAAATAAGTAATTTTGAGTGTTTTTGAATGGCAGCAACACTTCTTGTCTAATGTTCGATTCTAGCTGACCAACAGTCCTGAGTAATATGGTTGTTTTATTTATTTATTTATTTATTTATTTATTTATTTATTTATTTATTTATTTATTTATTTATTTATCTATTTTCAAGATTTTAGTTTTAAAATACAACAAATGTTTTCAGTTGATAACCATCCTGGTCTGCAGGCAGGCGTTCAGCAACCGGACTCTTCTACTACGAAGCCATCCTGTTGAAACAGATGTTGCTTGTAGTTTAGAAATGATGCTGAAATATACAAGACCCTTCCTGAAAGAGAAGGTGACTGGATGGGAGCAAATGCTGTTCTAAAACCTGTATAAACCTTTCAGCATTCAGGGTGCCTAACAGATTTATAAGCTACTATAGTCACGAATGCACCCCCATACCATCAGAGAAGCAGGCTTATGAACTGTGTGCTAATAAAAGTCTGGATGGTCCCTCTCTTCTTTTGTATAGAAGACATGTTTTTGGTTTCTGAAAACCTTTACATTTTTATTTGTTTAACAGAAAAGTTTTCCACTTTGCCTTAGCCCAGGGGTGTCCAATCCTGCTCTTCAAGGGCCTCTATCCTGCTTGTTTCCTCTGCAGCAACACACCTGGTTTGAATCAATGGCTGATAACCAGGCTTCTGCAGAACACAATAGACTGAACACACTGACACAGGCTGACACAATAGATACACACAATACACAATACAAATACATTGTGTATTTGTATTGTACAATACAGTACAAAACACAATAGTTTCAAATATTGAATCAGGCGTAATGGAGCAGGGACACAAGTAAAACATGCAGGATGGAATTTAAGAACCAGTATTGGATACCTTGATTAGATAGAAAAGGCGCTATATCAGTAGAGTCCATTTACCATTTGTTTTGAAGTGCTTTGGCCCAGGGAAGATGACAGAATTTCTGAATGTTTTTTTCCAAGTGGCTTTTTCTTTGCATGATAGAGCTTTAACCAGCATTTCTGTATAGCTTAGCAATCTGTTATTCCAGACCATAATTCATGGAAGTGTCCTTAACATCATGCAGTGATGTCCAGAACAGAAACCAGCTGTAAAATAAATAGTTTTAAGTTTACAAACAAAAAAAAAAAGCAATAATGCAATATCCGTTTTGTAGATCTTTGGTGACAGTAATGGCAAAAACAATGAACTGCTTCAGAGCAGCTGCCTGTTCAGCACTTCAGACACTGTTTGGACAGGGAAGGAGTTGCGGTAAGACTTGTAGAGTGGACTCTTCCTCCTGCTCTAGACAACAGACCCCCTCAAAAAACGAACCGCTGTAAGAATGTGAACAAGATGTAACATTCAAAGCTCAAATACCCCAAACGTGCTGGTCACTGCAGGAGCAGCCAGGGACACCACAACATGTTTCAGTTTCTGTTTATACTGGGTTGACTTTTGAGGTAATGCATCTTGATAATCAAGAATATGTCATTGAAGTCTTACAAAAATAATGTTCTGTAAAATGCATTTGCCTATTTCAGAAAAAGTTGAAACATTGTGTATCAACATCTCATTAACTCATTTTGTTTTTACTATGAAAGACAGTAAACATCAAATATACACTGAGAACTTCTACTTTTCACGTAAATGTAAAGTAATTATATTGGTACAAGAGCACCTCGCCAAAACGTTGAGACAGGGACAACAGAAGGCTGTAAAAATCACAAATATGAATTAAAACAAGCATTTGTAACTAATTTGATTAATTGGCAATGGGTCAGTAAGAATCCTGGATTAAAAAAACAAAAAAAAAAAAAACATTTTAGAGGCTGAATCTCACCGGTAAAGATAAACTTAGTCAAGTAGTCTGCAAAAAAAACCATCTAAAATTAGTCAAACCATTTCAGCATAATGCTCCTCAATGGAAATTTGCGAAGACTTTAAATTTCTCACCATCTACACTTTATGATCTCATCAAAAGGTTTCAAGAATCTGGTGAAATCTCGAAGCTCTAAGTACAAGGCTGATATTAAGCAGTGAAAGGCTGTGATCTTTGAACCCATTAAGAACATGTATGATTCTGTTTTAGACATCACTTCATGGGCTCTGAAACACTTCCTCAAATATTTGTCTGTAAACACAGTTCAGTGTGTCATCCACAAGTGCTAGTTAAAGCTCTATCATTTCAAAGCCAGCCGAGAGACATGGTCTCTCCAGCGTGTCCTGGGTCTGCAGGACCTCTTCCCAGTCGGACATACTAAAGCCACGCACAGTAAAGGGTTTATTACCAGATGCCTGAACAACCTCACCTGGCCCTTCCTGATGTGGAGGAACAGTGGCTCTACTCCGAGTCTCTCCCGGATAACTGAACTTCTCACCCCATCTCTAAGGGAAAGTCCAGCTACCCTGCAGAGAAGTCTCATTTCAACCGCCTGTAACTGCAGTCTTGTGCATTTGGTCACTACACAGAGTTTGTGGCCGTAGGTGGGGGTAGGGAATGTAGACCAACCTATAAACAGAGACCTTTGCCTTACAGCTCAGCTCCCTCTTTACCACAACGGACCGGAACATTGTCCGCAGTACTGCAGATGATGCATCATTGCTGTCAATCTCACAATTCAGTCTTCCATTACTCATGAACAAGCTCCAAGATACTTGAACTGCTCCACTTGAGGCAGAATCTCACCCTCGATCGGAAGAGAGGGAAATCCACCTTTTTCTGACTGAGGACAATGGCCTTAGATTTGGAGGTGCTGATCTTCATCCCAGTCGCTTCACACTCGATTGTGAACCACTACAGTGAGAACTGAAGAACATAGCATGATATAGCTAACAAGACCACATTATCTGCAAATAGCAGAGATGAAATTCTGAGGTTACCGAAGCAGACTTCTTCTACTGGATGCACTGAGAAATTCTGTCCATGACAGTTAAGAACAGAACTGCCTGGCAGCCCTGGTGTAGTCCTACTTCTTCCCTGAAGTGGTCTGACTTACTGCCAGCAATGCGAACCAAACACTCACACCACTTGTATAGGGACTGAATGGTCCACGGGCTCCATATCCTGTATACTCGTGGAGCACCCCTCTTAGTGTACTTTGAGGAACACGGTCGAACGTCTTCTCTATGTCCACAAAACACATGAAGACTGGATGGACAAACTCCCATGACCCGTCGAGGACTCTAGTGAGGGTACGAGCTGGTCCAGTGTTCCACAGCCAGGATGTAACCTGCATTGTTACCCCTGAAACCAAGGTTCCTTCATCAATCAAACTCATTTCTCCTGTACCATCAAATAGACCTTACCAGGGAGGATAAGGACAGTGATGCCCTTATAATTGGAACTTACCCACCGATCCTCACTTTTGAAAAGCGGAACCACCTTTCCACTCCAGTGGCACTGCGCCGGATGTCCATGCAATGTTTCAAAGGCGTATCAACCAAGAGAGCCCTGCAACATCCAGAGCTTTGAGGAACTCAGGGCAGATCCCATCCACTCCCACAGCCCTGCCACGTGGAGATTTTTAAGTACCTCAGCACCGGTTGTAGACAGACCAACCCGAAGTCCCCCGACTCAGCTTTCTCCATGGAAGATGTGCTGAAGCTTTGACTAAAACTGGCTCACAATTTGATCACTTTACACACTTAAATTTTCTTCTTTACATTAATATGGGCTTTTATTTTGTCCTATTATGTAAAAATATCAATAAATGTTAAAAATGTATTTGTTATTTTTGGCCAGCACCCCCTCCTCCTCAACAACTTCGAAGTGGCCTACAGGCCACAACTGATAAGCACAGGTGAAGCAGATTTTGCAGCTCTGGACACATTTTATTTTGAGATTGAAGAGACAGAATGGACTTGCGACCCGTCCAGGGTGTACCCCGCCCCTCGCACAGCGAATGCTGGACATGGGCACCGTCGACCCCCGTGACCCAAAATGGAAGAAGCGGGTAGAAGATAATGGATGATGGATGGATGGAAGAGGCAGAAATGTCTTTTCTTATGAACAAGGCTGCAGACGTTTACAGACTGTGGTTAAAAGAAGCGATGTGTTGCAGTGAGAAACATCCCCTTGTTCATTGCTTTAGATGTGTTGCCATCAATTTCAAAATTACATTTGTTTCCTGAAAATTGTGTTTCTATGAACATAAAAAAAATCATTTTTTTAAATGGGGTTGTATATTAAAGGAAAAGTGCATGACAAATGTTGCATGAGGATCTTTCTGTGCTTTGTTCTGTTAACGATCTAAACTTGGGTGGAGTGGGGGTGGGAGGCGTTGACACAGAAGGATGTTTTGGGGTGGCATTGGGGGGAGCGAGTTGGGGTGAGGGTGCAGACTGATGTCTGAGGAAGGAGGTGTACGCAATAAGGCAGAGTTATGTTTTAGGAACTTAGACTTTGTGGGAGTATTGTTTGCACAGAGAGCAGTTTTGTTGCATGTTTTCAGACGTCTACACACTTCCCAACTGATTTAGCTTTTTGTACGAACTTGAGTCGGTGTATGATGAAACGACGCAACAAAAACCCTCCACTTGTAAGGGAATGACACACAGGGTGTGTACACACACACACACACAAAGACAAACACACACACATAGATATCTAAATTAATGGTCTCCTTGGGGAGTCATCCAAAGGCCACAGGCGTTTGGAAGAGGAGATTCTTGGAAAAAGGCTTCATCATCCGAACATTTGCTCATTAGTAACCTCATCTTAGCCACTCAGAAAGAGACAGAGCTGCACTAACACACACGCAGGCAAACTCACACACTGATCGAGCTTTACACTCAGTTACTTTACATTTTCTCAAGTTTATGACGAGCAGGGCATGATGGATCAGCTCAGGGTGAGCAGCTGAGGCGCAAAACAAATCCAGTTCAAAGAGTGTCCCAAAATATAATGAAAGATTAAAATAAAAATGTTATTCTTAGTCATTTAAACTCCCTTTGTCCTCTTCAGCCTAGATCTTTGCAGGAAGTCTTTAAAGAGTAAGCCAATAAAGCTGTGTCAGATATATTGTATTCCCAGTCCTCCATAAAGATGTGAAATATTGGCCTTCCGTTCACATCAGACATGAGGATCAGCACTTTACAGGCCCACGATGTCCTCCTTCGGAGTTCAGAGGGTTTACTTGAACAATAAGTGTCTTGTTGTTAGATTTCAACTTAATACTCTGTTGTTTTATTCAAAATCTTGGAGCTTTCTGAGAAGAAATGTTTTGAATTACAAGAGCTAACTATAATAATTTACATTTTTCTAAAGTGCCTTATTTGGCTTTATTTATCACAGGAGTACTTTACTTTAATAATAAACTTTAACAATGGTGTTAGTTAATTTAATTTATTAAAATAAAGTTGCTAAACATGCTGTGTCTCACAATGCATGCATTGAAATCATTTAATTGTTACTTGGTCAGATTCCCAGAAAGTTGACACAGGAAATTGTATAATTCCTAAAAAGTAAAAAATGCATTTAAAAATCTACTTAAAGGTATAATTTCCAAGCAATGGTCAGTTTATTGTGTCTCAAGAAGTCATTTGCTTATTTATCATTTAAAAAATATTATGTTGCATTGCATTGAAGAAAGTACAGCATCTTTCCTTTTATCAAATGGTCATTTGGCTAACAATAGATTTGATAAATACAAAACAGGCCTATTGGTTTTGAAATGTTTTGTACTCAAAAGTCATTAGTTTGTGAGTAATTTTGTTCCAATAAAAAATTAAATAAATAAACCCAGTAGTTTGACAAAGTTTTAAATCATGATGGGATTGTATTTGCCTTTAGTACGACTGTGGATGAATGTGATTTAGTTTGATTGTTATTTGGGATCAGGCTGCACAAATAAGTAAGAAATAACTATTTAAATCCTGTTTGAATTAAAATAACATCAAGGAAAACTTATGAACTTACAGCCAGAAATCCCTGCTGTTGGTGTGCAGTGATGATGTTCATGTTGAGCACCATTTCCAACATTTCTCTTCTGACTATCAGCTCTGGAGGCTCCAGAGCGGTCCTGGGCTCAGAGCCAGTCTTCGTTATCAGTTTCCCAGTTTTTATTTTATTTTATTGTACTTTTTCTGAGTGACTTATGTTCCAACAGAGGGCTACAAATAAAACTCCACTTTCCACCGTGGGCTTTTTGATGATAAAATGTAACATCTTGATGCAAAGGGTGAGGAAGGACAGAGTCTGGTGGCGCTGTGTTTCAGAAGCTAGCTCAGCGTTGCATCAGGATTTTCTAAAGGAAAGGAAATCTGTGTTACATTCATGAACACACTGAGGCATTTTCATTTTAAAATACATTTTAATGCAGCTACTTTGTGACACTTAATGTTTCTATCTGTGTGAACACGCCTTTGACTTTAACACACACACATGCACACACACACACACACAGGAAGTGCTTGTGATGATATACAGTGTTTCTTTGTGCTTCGTTTGTCTTACTTTTCCTCTCATGCTCAGTTATTTTTTAAACATAGTTGGACAAGTATTTTATGTCTTATGCAAACAGAGAAACTAGTTCTGAGACAGATAAGAAAGCACCGATGCTTTTCTGGTGATAAGGCAGTTCATGCTGCTCCAAAACAAATATGCAACAAATTACTCACTTGGAAAGAAAATTGTGTGTTTTTGTATACATTGTTTAATACATACTGTATATGTGATGGATACAGACAGACAGGTACATGAAACTCTTACATCATTTTAAAAGTACTTGTTATAAACTATGAAGTCAAACAATCTTTTCCATAAGTATATCAGACAGTGCAGTTTGAGAGTTTATTCCTGTAGTTTTACAGCTACACTGATATAAAATGCAGGTATGCACCCAATATAAACAATGCACTTGGCTGAATCAGCCAAAAACCAAGTGGAACCTTGAGTCACCTACATTATCCTGGCCCTGCCTGTACATATGAGCAAGTGATACATAGATCTCCCCCGTCACTGAAGGATGTGAATAGTGAATGTTTAATTTTTGGGATTAGTGTTTTTATGGACTAGAATTGAACAGGAAATGCAAATGAACCTTAATGTTTTGGTGCAAGATGTTTAAGTGGGCAGGAGTTAAACTGTGTTTAAGGAGAGGTGGTTATTTTTTATTTTTTTCTATCGTGACAGATACTGGCGAGCGGAGGGAGCAACTTTATCCACCACCAGATGCAATAGCGGAGCCAGGGGGTGGCCAAAGGTGGCCTAGTCCTCCACAGATTAATCTGCAGCCACTGCATTGTCCATCTCAGTAATTTGATGAAACTATACTTTTTATACTATACTGCAGTAAAAGTATTTAACTATACCGTAGTCCTTCATTTATCGCGCGGGGCTCCGTACCCTGAAGTCCCGCGATAAGTGAAAAACCGCGAAGTAGGAATAGTAGAACAAGTAGTAAGTAGTAGTTTATTTTAATATATCTATATATACTGTATATATATAAAAACATTTTGAACCCTTCCCACACTCTTGCAATATTCTAAACAATGTTTCTAAACTCTAAAAACTCTAAAAGAGCACAGAATGTCATGATTTCAGCTCTCTGCCTCCGCTGCTCTCTGCCTCCGCTGCTCTCTGCCTCTGCTGCTCTCTGCCTCCGCTGCTCTCTGCCTGTGCTCTTGGCCAC
Organism: Nematolebias whitei; assembly: GCF_014905685.2. Taxonomy (NCBI): domain Eukaryota; kingdom Metazoa; phylum Chordata; class Actinopteri; order Cyprinodontiformes; family Rivulidae; genus Nematolebias; species Nematolebias whitei. The sequence goes on from NC_056509.1 coordinate 31,349,743, forward strand.
ACCCACTTCTCCGCTGCAGAGCGGAGATAATGACACGCTGCATGAAGAAGCCTCTCCTGCAGCTATGAGCTGCACACAAGAACAACAGGTTCCAACAGGTTTAGCAGGTGTTATATAATTTAAAATAATTTATTTAAAATAAAAATTCCATGCTGATCGTGCAGCTCATCCATCAATCAGCCAATTGTGTGTCATGTCCAGTTTTAATTTGAAAAACCGCGATAGAGAGAGTCCGCGAAAAATGAACTGTGAAGTAGCGAGGGACTATTGTACTTTAGGCAAATTAAAAAGTAGAAAGCATAGTTGGCCGGTTTATACACACACACACACATATACACATGTATATGTACATGATGGACACCATCTTGGACTTAAAAGTGGCAACATAATTTTCGATAGGAAACCTTTAAATGCCTAGCTGTAGTCACACAGCACATTGAAAGTCAGATTCTCACTTATGTTTCAAGTTATCACACTCACAACGCACACGCACACACAGACAGACAGACGGATAGATGGACGAATAGGCAGAGGGTACATCCAGTTCCCCATTTTCGCTCCGTGACAGGGGGCTAGAAAATGGAGAAACTAGAGAAGCGTAGAATCTCGGAGTAGATGTTCAAGTGGAAATAAAACAACAACTCTGCTCCGGCACAACAATTTCCTGCGGGATCAATGAAGTTCTATCTTATCTTAAATGTGTAATACATAGAAACATTATAAAAGATGATGGAAGGAGACAAAGCCGAGGCTGGGGGAGGACAGTTAATCCAAACAGACCTGTGTCAGGTTCGGTTTATGACGATCCCGTCAGCCATTATCTGTCTACTTTGTTATGGTCAGGAATAAATACAGACATGGGCAGTACCAAGGAGCAGGAGACATGTGCATGGTTGTGTTTGTGAATGACTGTCCAGCTCTCTCTGACTTGCCTTTTCTACAGCAGCAGTCGAGAAAACAAGAAGACAAACAAGACAATTTGTTCCATTTTATAAGACACTCCTCTGACCATTTTCAGAGCTCACTCTTTTATCTTCCTCCTAAAAAAAAAGGACCCGTTTACTCATAAGACTCTGTCTGTGGGCTGGATAAATATCTATGTATTGACAAAGTTGCAGAGGAGGGAAAGAGTGAGGCGTTTAAGTTTGTGATAAGTGAAAAAGGAGGGAATGTTCTGTGGAAAGTAAGAGCGGACTTGAACGCATGATATCATATCTGGCATCAGACTCTCATCTGTACTTTCTCCAAACACCTGTGTTTAAGGCGTGGAGGGAAGATAAACGAGGGGTTTAAACTTATACTTGAGGAGAAATTACTCCGGGTGTGTGTTCACTTCTCTGCTGTCGTATATGCTGTGAGATGTAGCAGCATGTGTATGCAAAAAGCCTCTATTTTTATCATTGGGTGCTTATTTAGGCAGGTTTTCTTCTCTGTTGTCAAGGTGAACTCTGGACGGACCGAGACGTTCAGTTTACACACACCTGTCGCCTCGGGAAAGGCAAGCAGCCGTGTGTTAAATGAGTTCTCACCCCATCTGGCCATGTGTGTGTGAGTGTGAGAGGAGCAGAGGTGACGGTAAGTTTGAAGCGGCAGAGAAATGATCCGCAAGGTTTATTATCTTTAATTAGCATCCAGGGAGAGAGAGAAATAGATAAGCGCCACCATTTGTTTGATGGATCAGCTCTGTGTTTATTCCCAAAGAAAGAAAAAAATATTAGAAAAATAAAATAAAGGCTTGATGTATTGTCTGTCCTGGATGAGCACACACATCAAGTGATAGTTCAGATTTTTTGAAGGGCTGTTTTATAGAAAGCTTGTGAGCAGTAAACATCTTACCTGTTGTAGATAGGTTTTTGAATGACCTAATTTTGGAGAAATTGTGTTAAACTCGGACTTTATTGACAAGCTAACAGCTTGTAGTAAACACACTGAATTGCTGATACGTTAAAATATTCATCTGAACCTGTTGTTTCATAAACTGCATTATATGATTTATTTATTCAGTTAGAATAGGCCAGTTGTGAAACTACAGCTGTGTTAAGGTTGATAAAATGGTGCTTAACTGCTGTGACACTTTTTAGTAGAGTTGTTTGGTTCAACCTTTCCACAGAATCTCACTTCACAAAATATCTGAATAATCCCTTTATTATTTGATGTAACAGTTCTATAAAAAGTTTTGAAATTATTTGAATAGTTGGTGCTGACATGTGTTTTAGTGTTGTGCATTTGTGTGTGTTCAATGTGTTTTTGTGTGCATTTTGAGTGTGTTTGTGTATTTTGAGCACATTTTGTGTATTTTGAGTGTGTTTTGTGTATTTTGATTGTGTTTGTCTGTATTTTGATTGTGTTTGTGTGTATTTTGATTGTTTGTGTATATTTTGATTGTGTTTGTTTTTAATTTGATTGTGCTTGTGTA
>NC_056509.1:31352168-31358453 GCF_014905685.2 Nematolebias whitei
TTGTGTGTATTTTGATTTTGTTTGTGTGTATTTTGATTGTGTCTGTGTATATTTCGAGTGTGTCTGTGGTTTTTTTTTTTGAGTGCATATGTGTATTCTGACTGGCAAAGAACAATTAGACCCATTCATTTGAGCTTCACAGTCATTAAAGACTGACCCGTGACTCACCTACCTGCCCGTTCTCCACTGTGTAATTACAGGAATTGTTGCAGTGACCTCTGGAGTTTTCATCTCTGAACCTTTTTAGTAAGTTACGGAAAGAATATGACTGATAAACATTTTGTCTTATTTTTTATAAATGAGGAAGCATGAAAAATCAAATGACCCAAAAAGAAAGGCTACAGTTCAGAACATAACATCTTATTAACTGCAACAACAGAAGAGACATAAAAATATTGACAGCTTTCTACAAGGCTTCCTGGAAAAGAGTTAAACGCAATAGTTAAGAATATAATTACTAATACGTTACTACGAGGTGGCTTTTCTTATCTTAGCTCTTTAAATGTCAGGACAATGTCGTTCTCCTAATTCTACCACCTACTCCATTAATAATCTGCACACCTGCTGTCATTTAGCAATCGCCTACAATATATACACTCTATTAAAAGATTCACTCACAGAGACAACCCAGTTCAAGATGGCTGCTACAGCCAATTAACCTTTGAAAACACAAAAATCTTAAAAGTTCAGTATTAGCTATTAGATCAAACTGTTTCCTCTGTTCGTTGTTTAATATTTTGTTAATAAATATCATGTTGCTATTTTTTTAAATGTGTTCCTTATGTGTATTCAATATTAGATAATATTTCATTAAAGTCTGTTTTTACTTTTTAACCAACATGCCAGCTGCTACCTCGGGAGAAAATGCCACATTTAAATTTATTTATTTATTTTGTAAGGTATTTGTGCAGACCTGAGATATGGAGCTTTGCAAAAGGATGACAGCACCACCTTTTTCATATATGCTCTCCATCACTTTCTGCCCTATAGAAACCCATCCACTTGAATGTTATCAGCCATTAAATGGCCATTATTACTTGTTATCATCCTCATATGTAGCGGTCAGACTGCCCCTCCTGGACCTCCTAGTGGGTTTAAAGGTACGTTGTTAGCGATGATAATAGGCTTTGTTTTTAGCTTTGTTAGCGCTCATAATAGCTTCACATGGTTAGGTTTAGAGTAAAGTGTCTGGGTTAGGTTTAGGCACAAGAGTAAGGGGGTCAAGTTTAGGGTTAGTCCTCTGGGTCAGGTGTAAGGCTAGGTTTAGGAAAAGGGTTACATAAGCTGAAAAAAAAACCCGTGCCCCTGTTACCCCCTGCCTATTATCAGCAATAATAGCAAAATAACGTACCTTTAAACCTACTAGGAGGCAGTTGGGACAGTCTCACGCTACATATGGGAATGATAACAACTAATAACGGCCATTTAATGGGCTGATAACATCCGAAGCCGATCGAAACCATAATAATAAAGGAGCTGTTTTTAACAGGTGTCCTACAACTGTATCACTTTATCCTGTTTAGGTTTTGGTCATGTAATTAAAACTTAGCCAAAATCATTAAGTGTATCAAAACATGAGAATTATCTCCAATTCTTTTGGAAGAAACTTTAGCTTTGACTGTTCTATCCCTTGTGTTTTGATACTTGTTCATGTGAGGCTCTTATACCTAGTGTTGTGGTGTGGGGTTTTCTGCATTTTTGTTTTAATTCGTTCTTGTGTGGACAGACTTCTGCATGAACTGAGAAAAACAAGTTTTAAAAAAATACTAGGGCCAAATATTTAGTTTTGTACTTTGACTGAAACTTGAGTGAAACAACTCATTTTCTAATTTGTGCTATTTTTTTTTTTTTTTTTACAGATATCACCAGAAGTAACTATTTAAAAGGCTTTCCCCCCACTGGTTTGTCAGGTTTATTACCAGTAAACACTGTTTGAACCACCAGCAGCCATCGTAGAGCAGACGCTATTTGCTGACTGTAATCTATGGGTTGATAATTTATAGTCTCGCTGATAGTTTTTTACAAGTCCTCTGTTTTATATGAAATTTGGTACTTTTGAAAACTCACTTCAATTATAAAAATCCATTAAACGTTACCAATTAAAGCAACACGTTCTGTTTTTCAGCTTATTTATTAGCACATCATTGTGTAAAAATGTGAGGACAGTGCTGAGTTTTGTTGTTGTTCTTCACCACTAAATTGTTATAGAACAATAATTTCACAGCACAGATGTGAGCAGGCATCTGTTTGTACTTAAAGCATGAAGGTAGGATGCTGTTGTGTCTGTCCCATTACAATCCTGTGCACACAAAAAAACAAACACAACCGCACACTAATGAGCTAACACGAGCACTTGCCCGCTTCCTTCCTGGAGACTTGGGGGTTCAGAGGATTTCAGGGGGTCTCTTGAGATTTGATGTTTGTATGTGTGTGTGTGTGTGTGTGTTTATCACAACTCACATCTCCCCATCTCCTCTTAGCCTCGGGTAGCATTATATTTTCATCTCTGGGGACAAGTGATAGACACACACAAAAACTGATTAAGCTGAAATGAGACATGAGAAGGTGTTGGAAAGGTTAACTTGCAAAAACAAATACATACCCCCCCCCCCCCCCCCACACACACACACACACACACACCAATGTGACTGCATAGCTACTTTAATAGTTTTAGACTGCGTATTTCAGTCAGATGTTCAGTTATTGTTTGTACAATTCTGCGTTGCATTCTTCAACCTGGTCTTTGTGGAGGAGCCTGATCCTGGACCTGGTGGGAGTGATTGTTCTCTGTGGGTCTAGCAGAGAAATCGTAGACTGGACGGAAGCAAAGCAAAGGGAGGATAGGCGTGTGTGTAATGTCTTTGGCCCAGGAAGGCCGAGGGTTATCCAACATTTGGGGCAGTCATCACCGTCACCGGCTATCAGCAGTTCTGGATGGTTTATCCAGAGATATCGACAGGTTCTGTGGGTGTATCTGGGTCGAGCCTGGAGTTTGTTTGTGCAGACAGGAGCGGGCGGACAAACAGTCTCCTCAGAGAGACATGCAGAAATGTATGAATGCAACACACACATGATTCAGAGAGGAGTTTAAACATGTACAAGTTCGATTGCGTGGTGTCCATAGGGACGACCCATATCTCTCTTCCTGTAGCCTCTTAGTCTCCATCAGCTCTATCAGCCACAGTAATTAACACTGAATACCATACAAAGTTATAGATAATCTGTGTCCGTTTGAGAGCGGGCAAGTGTAAGCTAACCGGGCTGCTGACAAAGATGAGATATAACGGGGTGAGATCATTTCAGTTGCTCCGGAGAAAAAAAAACGAAGCTCAGTTTTAAAGAAAGTGTTCTCAGGATACAGCCTTGCAAAGGTTTGCATGGAGTAAGAATACCGGTACTCCACCAAAATGTTTCTTTAATAACGACTGTGTCCCTTATAAACATTAAAAAACGCTTTAATCATAGAGGAAATACAGTGCAGACACACACGCTGCTTTCCTTTGAGGAATGAGGAGAAAGATCACCTCAACCTCCTAACAGCAGCCCAACACTGTCACCTCCCTCTTCTCCATCGTTCTTCACATCATACAGCCTGAAAAATCAGGTGGAAATAAAATCAGCTCCTTCTCAGCCTTTTCATCCTGCTGAATAGGTGTGTGTAATGATAACTGCATTTAAGCATTTAATCATCTTGAATTGTGTGTTTTTTAGGCAACGAAACCCCCAAATGATCCTAAAATTGTTCTATTACATTTTATAATAATGATTTGGTGATAATAGTTCAATGGTCTTCACAGGCCATCTGAGGTTGAACACTACATGGTATCATGATGCCACCAGGCAACTTGGACTGTTAGGAGTTTTATTTTTGGCTCACCTCATATAGTATGAAGAACATCACCTACTTTATTGCATTTTGACCAATATTAGGATAAAATCAAGGAAGTGGAAAATGTGATCTTGAACATGAGTGTCACATTGCAATGCAGGTTTTCCTGCTCTTTCTCTTGCATTGTTTGCTCTCATGGCTAAAACAACTGGACTGCAGCTCGGTGAACCATGGAGACTTAAAAAAAATGCAAATTGCATATATAAAACCCACTGAGAAAACATGACATCCTTCCATTTATAGTTTTTACCTGCTTCTTCTTTTTCCGGTTGTGGTGGTTACTCCGTTGCTCATGTCCAGCAGTCACTTCTTCTTTCGGCTTTTCCCTCTTCGGGGGGTCTCCACAGCGAGTCATCCTCCTCCATCTCACTCTGTCCTCTGCATCCTCTGTCCTCACTCCACCTCCATGTCCTCTCTAACTGCATCCATAAATCTCCTATTTGTCTTTTTCCTGGCAGCAGCATTTCTAACATCCTTCTACCAGTATACCCACTGTCCCTCCTCTGGACATGTCCAAACCATCTCAGTCTGGTCTCTCTAACTTTATCTCCCAGTTGTTCAACCTGTGCTGTACCTCTGATGATCTAATTCCTAATCATTGTCACTAAGGAGAACCTCAACATCTTCATTTCTGCAACTTCCAGTTCTTCTTCAGTCCAGCAGTCACTAAAATATAACATTTCCAGCTACAACTGTTATAATTTCAGCGGCAAATAGAGAATTGAGTGTACAAGACGCTGCGACAAGGAAAAGTTTGGGGTTTTACTTACAACCTATATACAACATTTAAAGTTTGATGATGGTCTCAAGAAAGCTGAATATTGGTATTAGTAATTTACAGGAATGATATGAATGATAACAACACTCTTGTTTTTAGTATTTTCCTGGTGAAAGAAGGTGTGCTGAACATGTTCATGGTTGTCCATGTTTCACCGAGCTGCAATCAAGGTATATTAGCCATGAGAGCAAACAATGCAAGAGAAAGAGCAGAAAAAAACTGCAGTGTACTGTGACATTCATGTTCAAGATCACATTTTCCACTTCCTTGATTTTATTCTAACGTTGGTCAAAATGCAGTGAAGTAGGTGATGTTCTTCAGACAAAGGTGGAGAATGGGCAGGTAGGTGAGTCACGGGTCAGTCTGTTTTTTTTTTTTTTTTCTACATTCTATAAGCAACACAAGAAATTATTCCACATAGGAATTCCAATCCAGTGGGGACTATGAAGCTCAAATGAATGGGTCTGATTGTTCTGTGCCATCTTTTGAATAGCCAGCTCTTTAAAGGGCGCCTTGGGAGCTGACTAGAACCTGTTTGGAGTTGGCTTTTCCAGTTTTTGTAATGAGGAAGAAGTGATAGGGCTATCATGCCATTTAAACATGAATTTTTTTCCAGTATTCCACTTTAAACAACAATTGGGATATAAGCTGCGCTAGCCAAAGATATAACAAACGTTTATTTTCTCTGTCATTTTTATATTTATGTGTAACATTGTAATGTCTAATTTTATGTATGCATTGTTTTTTATTTAATGTAACTGCCATTTATCCTTAATGATGATAAAAATGCTTATGGGGCAAGCGTTGTATCCATCCATCCATCCATCCATCCATTTTCTTTACATGATTTTCCATACAGGGTTGTAAGGATCTGGTTTTTATCTCCAGCAGTCACTGGGCAAGAGGCAGGTACACCCTACACAGGTTGCCAGTCCATTACAGGAAATACTGTATGTTGCCATATAAACCATCGTGGATGGCACAAAAATAAAATCTCGATAATTTAGTAAACCTCACAAACTCAAAGTTTTCTGTTTTGCATCCATTTACTGAGTTCTCCCTTCAAGACTGAAGGAAAACCACAATAAAACACTAAATGAAACAACAACAGAAAGTGGAATCGGCAGTAGGAACAGAGGGAAAACGAACAAGAATGAGGAGCACAAATGGCTTTAGTGTTGGTTTTAGTGGGATACTGGGCATTCTGGTCCTTTAGAAGAACAAACCACACAAACACAAAGTCACGCACACTCATGCTAACAGTACGACTGAGTGAGACTGAAAACCGAGTCGTGTACGTCTCCCTGTCTGTGTTTATACACTGTAACCTTAATCACAGTGACAGAGACCAGACCCCTAAAGACCAGTAAGGCCCTAAACCTCACCACGCACAAACACATGCACACACCCCCACCCACACACACACACAACCTGATTTTATCACTTCATCCAATCACTAAGCTACAAGTTAGACCAGTGGTTGCACTGAAGGTTAAAATGTGTCACATACTGTACACACACACACACACACACACCACACACACATACGCACACGCACACACACCCACACCCACACACACACACACACACACACACACACACACACACACACACACAC
>NC_056509.1:31358463-31362447 GCF_014905685.2 Nematolebias whitei
CACACACACACACACACACACACACACACACACACACACACACACACTACAGCTGCATCATATCTTACTGATTTTGGCTAGGCCACTCTGGACAAACAGCTGAACTTGAAGATGAAACATTTTTTCTACCTGTGTGTGTGACTTCATATCAATACATACCAGATGTTGTTGTGTTTTGTTTTTTTATGGCATAAACGATAAAAAACCTGTATGAAACCCTGCATGCTGGTGCCTTTAAAATCTGTTTTTGAATTTGCTACTGACTTCTGTGGGTCCATTTTTGATGCTATTCAATTCAATTTAAATTAAATTAAATTCAGTTTATTTATGTAGCGCCAAATCACAACAGAAGTCATCTCAGGGCACTGAGAGTTTGATTCTTAACAGTCCAGTGAAATCTAACAACCTTTGAAGGCAGAAACTACCATTACCCCAAATTCAATTTAAATATCTACTTTAATGATCAATTATTGAATAAATATCTTTATTTAGTACTTTTGTTGCATATAATGGCACAGATTGTTGTTAATTTATCAGATTACTTATTTATTTACATATTTATTCTTGGTTTGGGTGGTTTCGTCTATACACTGAGATTCAGTCCAGTAGGAGAAATCTGAAAACATACACTTGTTTTTTTTTTTTTTTTGTGTGTGTGTTTTTTGTTCCAACAAAGTTAAGCCAGATCTTCTAGTTGCAATTAGAAAGGACATTGGCGTGAGGACAGAGGATACAGAGGACAGAGTGAGATGGAGGAGGATGACTCGCTGTGGCGACCCCTGAAGAGAGAAAATCTGAAAGAAGAAGAAGAAATGTTTCGTCTTTTATCCAAAAGACTTCTTCAGTCTGAGGAGCTGCACTAAACTCAGTCTTATAAATAGCCCCTTTTCACAGTGGATCAACCAGTTTGCTGGTGACACCCAAAACTAGGTGGATCCACTAAGAGAAGGGGTTATTTATAAGACTAAGTTTGTTGCAGCTCCTCAGACTGATGAAGTCTTTTAATAAATAAATAAGTGCTATGTGTTGTCATCATTGTATGTTCCCATACAAAGATGAAATTGGCTCTCTGCATTTAACTCATTGCACCTGGGATACACCCAGCTGGAGCAGTGGGCAGCTATGTAAGTGCCCGGGGAGCAATTCGGGATTAGGTGTCCTGCTCAGAGACACCACGAGATGTGCAATGACCGGGGATTGAACCCAGGACCTTCAGGTCCTGAGTCGGCTGCCCTGCCCCTGCACCATCTCGTTTTGAATAAAAGATTAGACGTTTCAACAATTTTTTATTTTTAATCTGTCCAGAGGACCTGATTTTTTAACTTTGTTAGATTTTTCTACCTGGATTATTGAGCATGCTTCAGGAAATGTTGTTCATGTTTGTATGCATTTTGAGAAATAAAAACAAAATTAATGATTTTGTTCATTTTGAGAAAGTCTTGCCTTAACGACTGTTTTATAGTAAAAAAAAAAAAGTAAAAATTGAGCTTTTGAGGCCTACTAAAAGGCAAAACAACAATAATCTATTTACTTAGATACAGTTTTATTTGCAAGCATAAGTAGCAACACCAGATGTGCCCCTTTTGCACATCTGCTGCAGCCAGGGGCACTTCCTGCAGGAATATTGTATTTTTACTGAATGACCATGTGATGCAAAACTGACATCTGCATTAAAGTTTAGAAAATAATATTTGCTCTATTAAAATTTTGAGACTGGAGTTATTTTTTTTACAGCAACAACTCCATTCCAACCTGGAAGGATTAAACTAACTTTTCAATCTGAGGCCATTTAAAGAGCTTTCTAAGATCATTGTTCACAGCTTTTTACATAAAATCTCACTTCAGCGTATTCAAGCTATCCCTTTATGAGCATCCGTCCTGTTTCGAGTGAGTTTGTGTCTCCAGAAGTCACCAGCCCTCTCAGCCCAGTGAGATAAAGTCACCCAAGAAGTGGCGATGGTAAACATTTAGGGACAGATTCAGCCAGTCACCATTCAAGCTCGTTGTGTGAAACCAAACCCTTTCACTACAGATGCACACACTTGTGCATGTGTGCTCCCTCACACTGCGAGGACAAGACTTCCAGGTCATTAACCCTCACTGACAGAGGATTCGTCTTGTTTTAGAGAATCACTTTTGTCTTCCCTCCCGGATGTTGCTGTCACCAAAAATCAAAGGACCGCAGACTTTTTTTTTTTTTTTGGAAACACAACATAATATTTTTCCTCCCATCAATGCATTCATAATTCTCTCTTATTGCTCCGTTTGACCGCCGCCTCCTTTCGCCTCGTCTTTCTCCACTCCCTGTGGTGTCTTTGCACTCTCCGCAACCTCTCCCAAAGTTATGTTGCTTTGATTTTCCATCGTTTTCAGGGTATTTGAACTGAGGTGAAAAGAAGTGTGTGTGTGAGTGTGTGTGAGGGTGTGTTGTGGGGAGTAGAGCAGTGATAAGGGACAGGGAACTGGAGCATTTAGACGCAGATTGATGATGTTTTTCCTCACCCTAAGCCTGACTTCAGAGCTCCAGTCCTCTTCTGGTTTGTACAGTGGACAAGTAATCAGTGTCTGTGTTTTCAATGTTCTTTTTTCTTTATTTTTCATGTCAAAGAAACACATTAGAAATGTTTTCCTTGTATATAAACTTTATTTTGCTTCATACCATAATCCATCTCTCTTGCTTTGAGTGGTTCTGCTATAAGATGTGCTTGTTTCGCCCCCATGTTTGTTCAGTTTGAAATAAATGCTCACAAAGGTTGAATTATGGCACAATACACACAGTTTCAGATCAGATAGGAGACGCATTGGAGCATTGCGGCCATGAAACACAAAATACTACATTCTTAATATCCCTGCTGAGTTTCTGTCTGATTCCAGTTTCTGCATTTGTTTGCCATGATCTCACATACCTTCTCCAAGATGTATGTTTTTTATGTGTAAGTCACAGCTGCCTGATGTTAGGAAAATGTGCACTTTTCTTTGTTTAGTTTTTAAGTTTTCGTGTTTAATATTCATAATGTTTAGTTCCTTTTGTCTGTGTTCAGTTTGTTCCTGTGTTTCGGCCATCCTTAGTATTTTTCCACAGTTAGCCTCTGTTCCTCAGTTTGGCCACACCCACCTTCACCTGTTCTCCATTCCCATTTGTCTCAGCTGCAGCCACCTCCCTCACCCCTCACCTCTCTCGGTCGAGCGCTGCTGTGTGTTTACGCCACGCCCAGTTCTCCTTGTGCCTCATCCTGGGTTTGTGTAAGTTTTGCTGCCACTGCAGCATTTTGTTTAAACTAAAGTTTAGTTTTATTTATTTTGAGCTTCTCCCATCAGTCTGCATCAGGGCTTAATTTGTAAGCTGATCGATGACTGAACGCAAAGAGCAGGCGGGCCGGGAATGGGGCGGGGCATCTGGGGGTCCTCTCCCCCTAAAAAAATTGACAAAAGTAGATTCATTAGCATTTTGGTGTATTTTAATGGGCTGTGAAACATCTATGTTTACATACATTTGTAAACACTCCGCTTCTGTCAAGCGTCCTACCACCCTCTTTGCTTGATGGTTCTGTAGCCGATTCTTATCCGCTTAATTCACTGTCCTGCTCATTGTTGTCCGGCTCCACATGTGAAACCATCAGGCGCATCCTCTGTCTATTCATGGCGACTGCCTGTGAGCTCCTGCCCGCGTACGACTGCCTGGTTAGTTCTGCACTCAGCCCTACCACTCTTTTAGGGCCGGAGATTTTTTTAAGGGTAGAAGTGGAAATGCTTACTTGAAGGAGCAGTTTGTGTGCGATATTAAAACGCCCGTAAGTGGCTGTTGTGTTTAAAATGAGTGTTTATGTAATTATTTTCAGTTTACATACCCAATGTAAGTTTTTATTTGTTCAAGGCAGTCGTATTTGTTCATAACTTTATTATTAATAAGCCTGAGAGTTACTGGATCCAAGCAAACAGTTACCAGAACATACCCTGTCAAAATAAGAGAGTTCCCGGATCCTG
>NC_056509.1:31362847-31392661 GCF_014905685.2 Nematolebias whitei
TTTTTGTTGTTATATACCTGGATGACTGAGAAAACAAACTTTGTGTTTTTGAAACCATTAGTGAAAAGGCCAGACTTCAGGGGTATCTGAGGCAGGCTTGAAACACAAGAGTCAGGGTGGCTTCTGGGTAATACCAGATGGCTAGGCCTCAGACTGACGAAGCCTCTTGGATGAGGGGCGAAACGTTTCTTTTTAACAAAAAAACGAAGTCCAGATGACATGATTCAACCTTTTTTTGTTGTTATATACCTGGATGACTGAGAAAACAAACTTTGTCTTTCTGTGTAGTATTTGTATGTTCTCATTGTTATTCTTGTTCTTTTTGTCCTTCTTCTTGTTCTTGTTTTTCCTTCTTCTTTTTGTTGCTCTTGTTTTTTGTTCTTGCTCTTCTTCTTCTTCTTAGTGTCTTGATGAATGCTCAGTAATCCAGTTAAGGTTGAGTCAAGTTCTCTGGGCGGATTCTTCTTTGTTGAAATGTTTTCGTCTTTTATCCAAAGGACTTCTTCAGTCTGAGGAGCAGCAACAAACTCACTCTTATAAGCAGCACCTTCTCATAGTGGATCAGCTTGCTGGTGACAGCCAAAACTAGTTTTTCACGTGCAAAAGGAGGACCACGGAGGCGTCCGCCCCGTTTAATGCAGGTTCTCTTCACAAAGATGGTTTCCTGCTCTCCTCTCTTGAACCAACGTTCAAGGAAGTGCACAACTTCTTCCCTGAAAGAGTGACCACTGGCCTGCAGATGAGAGTAAACTTCTTCTTCTTAGATGTGCAGTACAAACAAATACTTGAGATGTTTGTTTCCATCACATTCAGAGAATTAACTCAGCTTTGGCTGTGCTATAAAGAAAAGTGCCATAATCAGCGTTTGTTACTTACTGAACAGATTGGGATAGTTACAATGGTAATCAAAGAAAAATAGTTTTGTCTTATTGTTGGATCTCAGCAAAGCAGATTTGCAGTGAAACTAGATAAATATATTACATTTGAATAATTGCTATATATGGACGCCATAAGCTGTGTTTACAGCCGCTAAAGTGCATCAATGAGGACATTCAAGTTCTCTGGTTCAGGTGCTCTGGTATGATGCTCAGTCAGGTCAGTTTTACGCAAATGTTGTTTTAACATGTTGCTCTGTATCTCACAGAACATGCAGTGAGTGCATTAGCCAACAAACGTAGTAAAAATACTGCGGTGAGTTGTCGAATGACAGATATTTCCTGTTCTGTGAATGAAAACTGATGTAAAACCTATTTTAACAGTGGTGCTGTACCAACTTGTTAAATAAATGGAGAAAATTAATGTTTTTTAATGCATACAGCGCATAATGTGCTGTCACTGCGGCAAACTTACTGATAAATCAGCATAAAAATCAACTTTAAGTTAGTGATTCTTTTTTTTTCCTCTAAGGGAATAAAAAAAATGTGAGCAACATTCAGAAGATTGCTTTTTTTTTTCAAAAGCACATCATCACTTTTCTCTGCCTTTACACATCCTACGAGTTAAAAAGACAAATATTGAGACCAAACCACGGAGCGTTGTTTAAGACCCTGAACAACTCCTGTTTTTATGCATTTGTGTTATTAGCTCATGAAGGTAACGACCCGAGGCATCAGGTGCCCTCCTCTGACAACATCTGGAACTCTTCTCTTCGTGGTGACATTACACAACCAGCCTAACCTTTGACCCCAAACCGGCTAATTAGCAACATGTCCTTCCATGACTGCCAGGGTCCCCTCTTTATTTCTCCCCCCACTCCTCTCCACCTGTTGCCTCCTGTCACCCTGAGTGGGACAAAAAAAAAAAAAAAAAAACTTCACCGAACAGCTTTTGACAGATTCAAACACAGAACTGTTGTTTGCTATGAAGACTACAACAGAATTAAGTTTGTCCAAGCACAAAAGACAGATATGATCGTATTGCATCACGTTTTATCACCATGGAGAGAAGGAAACAAGTCACTTCCCTTTTTTTTTTTACTTGCTATTTTGGTTTGGCTCCCTCTCCCTCCGTCTCCTCGTTTCTCTCTTGTATCTCCGAGGCGATCATCAATCTAACAGACTCTATTATTACTTTTCCTCTGAGTGCTTTGATTTTCAGCCCACCCAGAAGATTAATCCCCCCCAATCCAAGTCTATTATTTTCTTCTTTTATTCCCCTTACCTCTCTGTCCTCTCCTCCGTGCTCTCGTACTCATCCAGCGAGTTTTATTACAAGTCAGTGTGGTCTCTCTGATTTGAACAGCCTCCATTTTTTAATGTTTTTTCTCCTTCTCCTGTGTTAAATGTTATCAGTTGGTGAGAGGCCTGGACTGCAGGCAGGTCAGTTCAACACCTGGACTCTTCTGCTAAAGCCATGCTGTTTGTAATGGCACATTTATGCATTCTAGCATTACTTTGATGAAATATGCAAGATATGAAAAAGCTAAGGTCTAAATGAGAGCATGGTGATCTAAAACCTGTCTAGTATATACTTGACTGCATTGACTCTGCAACTGGATCCTGGACTTCCTGACCTCAGTCCATCCAGATCGAAAAGAACACCTCCAGCACCACCACACTGAGCTCTGGAGCTCTCCAGGGCTGTGTGCTCAGTCTGCTATTGTTTACTCTGCTAACTCATGACTGTACAGCAAACCACAGCTCGATTTCCATCGTGAAGTTTGCAGATGCACTGTGTTGTATTGTTTTCCACTTTATGTTGTGTTGCAGCATGATCCTGGAGAAGCACTGTTTTGTTTCAATACTTGTACATAGCTGAAATGACAATAAAACCTCTGACTCTGCATTGATGGAGCCTTTGCAGATTTGTATGCTGCCATAGCCACTAATATGACCCCATACCATCAGAGAAGCAGGCTGGACAGTCCGTCTTATCTCCATTACAAGGAAATGGTGTTCGTTTGACAAAAATAATTTCATGATTTTATTTGTCGGACCACAGAACAGTTTCCTCGGTCCATTTTGAATGAGCTTTGGCCCAAAATAGACCAAATAGTTTCTGGATGGTGTTCATATTAATGTTTTTCTTTTCACGATAAGAGTTTTAACCTGCTTTTGTGGATGGCACAGTGGACTGTGTTTACAGACAATATGTGAAAGTGTTCCTGAGTCCATGCAGTGATATCCAGAACAGAATCAGAACCCTGGATCTGAAGATCATAACATCTGATTTTAACTTTCAATCTTATTTGAACTCAGAGATTTCTCCTAATTATTAGAATCTTGTGACCATATTATGAACTGTATCAATCAGGTCTCTTTTGTAAATGAGTCCCAGAGGCTCAATTGGATTAACCTCTATAAATAAAGGCTGAATGAATGAATGTAGATGGAATATTCAAATTCTTCCCAATTTCTACGTGAATTCTTATTCTCAAACAATTCCACTATTTTTAGATGCTGCTTTTTTCACAGATTAGTGAACCTCTGCCCATCTTTACTTCTGAAGGATTCAGGCTCTCCAAAAATGCTCTTTTTACACCTAATCCTCATTAAACTGCTGCCAGTTAACATAATTTGTTGCAACATGCTCCTCCAACTGTTTCTAATTTGTAACAGCCTTTATAGCACCTTTTGTTTTGTCTTTTTTTAATGTGCTGCTGCAGTCGAGCTCACAATTATCGTATTGTTCCTTAAAATGGTGCATTATATTAGTATCAACATTTTGTAAGTTTACCATGTTTTATTGTGAATGAAATATGGATTCATGAGGTTTGCAAAAAAAGGTTCTAAAAGGTTAATTGCGAGTTTCTGACTGAAGGCAGATAACGTCTGTTTGGATGGACTGTGATACCGGAAGCGAAGGAGGTAAAGGTCACTTCTCTAGAGACACATTTCTTATCGTCGCACGCTTCAGCTGTGCAGACGAAAACTCTAAACTCACGCAGACATATACCACAATCTGTGCATCCTAGAATGAAAGACAAAAAAAAAATCAGCATCAACTTATAGCTCATATTCAAAAAGCAAAGAAAGGAAGTGAACAAGAACCAAACACAAGAGAGGATTTCCTCCTAAAGCAGCTCCGGTTGTTTGGACTTGGCCCTGAGTGGGCCGGCGTGCGCAGAGCATCGGTGTGGAATGATGTGGAAGGCCAAACAAGGGGATTTTGGGTGCTGGGTATCCATTACATCAGAGGGGACCAAGGCGCCAGCTCGCCATTTGAGAAGTGACACCCCCCTGTCCTCGCACTTCACCCCGTTAACTGGCAGGATGTGCTGAAAGTTCTGTAGACACAGAACCGGACGGATTCATAATCTGCAGATAAAGACGTGTGACTTTAGAACAGACACATTTGGGACACATGTTCCGTTTACTTCTACATTTACACTGCTAAAAGGTGGGGAGTAATGTTTGTTGCCTGTGTCTGTCTGTTAGCAAAATATCTCATGAACCAGCGGATGGATTTCAATGAAACGTTCAGGAATTAACAACAGGATGTGCATCTCCAGGGGATTAGCATTTGGAGTTGAATAGACTCAAACTGGCCGCTGCAGCTAATCAAACTCAGCAGACACAAAAATTTGCTCAAAGTCAGACAGTTTTACAGACTGAGCTAAAAACTGGTGTGGTAGTAGCTGATCTCCAACACAACCAAATATCTCATGCACAAGACAAATGTGGATCAAACTTTCAGAGGATAATTTACCACTGATACAAAACCAACTCAATTCAAGATGGCCGTCACAGCTAACTGAGGTTAGGAAACACAAAAATGTCTGTAACACAGTCAATTCTCATATTTTGAGCTAACACAGTGGCTGAGAATCATCCCAAAAACATGCTGTACTTCAAATGATCACTATTGGAGTCAACGTGTCTGCCTGTTAGCAAAATATCTCACGAATCTCATTTTGATGAAACCCCCAGAGATGAATCAGTGATGTAAACCGCCTCCTCCCAGCAGGAGGAACCGCCCTCCCTGCTCATGGAGAGATAAAACCTCTCCTCCTTTCGGCTCCTTCCACGCGGACTTATGCGCAGCAGGAGCGTGTCGGCGCGCGCGGCCCAGCCCGTGTTCTGAACCCGCTCCACCATGTCCACCGGCTCCCTCAGCGACGTCGACGACGAGCTCCTGGACGGCATCCTCAAGTTCGGCAAAGACTCCAACGAGAGCGCGGAGGAGAGCTCCAACTGCGAGGGCGCGTGCGCCACGGAGGACAGGAGGAGGAGGAGGAGGAGGGAGGGCGCGGCGGCCCGCACCAAGAAACGCAGGAGCTGCGCGGCGGCCAGGAAGGGCGCACCCAAAGGTGGCGCGCAGCAGGAGGGCAAGCAGGTGCAGAGGAACGCGGCCAACGCGCGGGAGCGAGCTCGGATGCGCGTGCTGTCTAAGGCCTTCTCGCGCCTCAAGACGTCGCTGCCCTGGGTCCCGGCGGACACCAAGCTGTCCAAGCTGGACACGCTGCGCCTCGCCTCCAGCTACATCGCGCACCTGCGGCAGATTCTGGCCAACGACAAATACGAGACTGGATTTATTCACCCCGTGAACCTGGTGAGGCCGGCTGGGTCCGAGGCAGATGTTGCCAGATGTTGGTTTTTATTTCATTATCTGGAGCGCCGAGAGAAAATCGTCTGGTTTTGTTTGTTTCAGAGCAGTTTAAAGGTTTTATTGTTGCTCAGAGTCAAAGTGTAGAAAAGTGGAAAACTTTTTTTATTTTTATTTATTTTTTTATTTGAAAGAAAACTGGAGCTCAGACTTGCGTGATGCGTTCAAGTGCGTGTGGCGATAACAGGATTGAGTTGAGCCCAAAGCAGGTCTCTGTTTATATCATGACAGTAAATAAAGAAGAATAAATAAGTTACAGAATTTATCATTTTTAATAGAACCATTATAAAAAGTTTGATATTTTGGGGATCACTTGAACGCAACACCATCTAATTACTGCGAACGTTTGCTACAGCATGGAAATGTTTTACTTAGACAAAACTGTACTTTTGTATTTTCTTAATATCCTGACTGGTATTTAAATCTATAATTGTGTTGTATTTTTCTAACTGAGTGTGTTTTTCTCTTTAGACTTGGCCTTTCATGGTGGCGGGGAAGCCGGAGACCGACCTGAAGGAGATGCTGAACGCAACGCGGTTGTGCGGAACAACTGCATGAAAAAGAAAAAAACACTTTAAAAAAGACTCTTTTTTTTTTAAAGGATAAAACGAAAAATGTTTATTTTTGACTGAAGGCTCATCTCTGCAGGCTGAGTGGGAACAACAGAGGGACTTCTCTCTCTTTCGTTCCTGTAATAATAATAAAAAAAGAGATAAATTTATTTAAATACATTTTTGTTCCACCTGGTTCATGTCTTTGCTGGTTCAAAGATCATCTTCCACTGCTTTTTTTAATACTCTGCAGCTGGATATGGACACTTTTGTTGTTGTTTTTTTAGCTCAAATGTCTGTACAGTTTGCATGTAAAAATATATATTTGTATCACTTTTAACCTCCTGTGCTCTGACTTTTTATTTCCTTTTTATTCTCTTGTGTGGCCCCGTCTTTTGACCTGTGGTGACCCGGCTTATCTGAGGAGCAGAACCTGAGCGCGGACCGAGCGTTGGTGCAGATAAGCCTCTCTGTTGTTTCTGGGAGATAACAGTGGGCCTTCTTTCCTCTTCACACAAACACAGTTTACCTCCAAAGATTAATAAAAATCCCAAAATGGAGGTCTTGGATTTTAAACAGGTTGATAAATATGTTTTTTTTTTAACCATATGTTGTTAAAATCACTGCAACTTATACTGGGAACAGCCAGCCAGCAGTTGTTATATTTTATAATTGAGAAATTTTGCCCACAGTAAATAGTAAATTACTGTCTGAAGAACAAAAATATATTTACAGTTATCTTAAACCAGTAAAATTTATTATTTTTGGTTTGTGATTTGATTTTTAGGCCCAAAGCTGCATGCTGATTGGTCAGTCTGACCTGGGTTCAGCCAATAAGACGTGAGGGTTGGAGGATGTTTCACAAATCTTAAAAGTGGTATAAAACCCTGCAGCCTGGGAGCCTCAGTCCAGTTGTTTTAATTTGCCCGGGTTGTGACCGCTGTGTTTACTTTGTGCCGACAGTTATTTATGCCGTCTGACACACGACCTCTCCCTGGCTGCTCCTCAAAGAGGAGCACCGCAGGAGAAGTGTCTGAGGAGACGCACTTTACAAATCAAACCCTAATCCCTTCACTTCTCGTCCTGCACTCCTTCTCTGCTCTGAGTTTATTAAAACAGGAAATACTTTTCATTTGATGGTTTTAAACCAGCCATGGATCCCAGACAGTCCAATCCTTCAAGAATGATAACTCTTTGATTTGTTGATTTTTGTTCAATGATTTTGCCCCAAAACCTGCAGTGACTCCTTTTATTTATTCATTTTTTATTTTATTTTATCTTGCAGCCATTTCCTGGCTCAACTCAGTCAGACTAAACAACGCATTTACAGTGAATTAAAGGTATTTATAATTTAGCAAAATCATATATTTTGGAAAGTTTATTATTAAAAAAAAGCCTCAAACCTGATAATCCCTGAACTCATCACAGATTTTTATTCTATTTTTTATTCCATTTTTTTTCTATTTAAATTGTCAATAATTCTTATGTGTCAACATAAAACACTTTTTAAAAATTAAAATAATTTCTTTAATTGTATTTATTTTAACTTTAACGAACATAGTGTGGCTTGTTTATGGATGAACAAATGAAACGTTTTAAAAAAATGATTATTTCCTATTTATAACATAATGATACCATTTTTTTTCTTATTTAATCAAAATAACTTGCAGCATATTATTTTTTCCAGTTGCCATGGATACCTGTACACTAACAGGTTGTGTTTATGTATCATTATGGGATGATACTTTTGTTCGTCCTGACTTGTCGCCCGGCTCGGTCTGAGCAGCACCGAGGGCCCTCACAGTAAGATGGAGTGCTTCAGTCACAAACGAGTCCCCTGACGGGTCTTTGGGGGACCCTCACCTAATACATCAGTGGCAGCGAGGCAGGGCCCTCGCCGCCACCCCAAAGGGACCACCGTGGAGAAAATAAACTGGGCCTCCTCTCTCCTGAGGCCAGCTGCAGAGAAGGAGAGAGGAGCACGGAGAAAAGAGGAGAGAGAGGGGGTTAAGAGCAGGGCTGGGATTCCCATGCAGGCTAATTGTTTAGTTGGACGGCTGCCCGAGCTGTGATGTGAACAAAATACTCTCACTGAGGTGGGGGAGGACTGAAATCCCATTTTCTTCCAGCTGATCCCATCACGGTTCACATCTGCATGGACTTTGTTGCTCATTTAAAACTTAACTGTTGGTCTTAAAATGGGCCGTGTTTCTGTTTTTAGCTGCACTCAGCACCGACCTGTCAGTACGGCAACAAAAATGGTCCTCTGCTCTTATTTTAAAGAGCGAAAGCTAAATTTGAAAATCATCAGAACACATCAGTGTTTGTTAGATGAAGTCGCCCTCAGGCCGCCATCTTCTGGATCAAATCTGAACAACGTGCCCTCATCAGCACCGGGCACAAGATTGGAGATGCATTTATTTATACAAGCATGGAATAAAACATCAACACCACCAAGGCAGCTCATCTGTTTGTAAGTGACACGCTGTGGTCAGTCTGTTAGCTTTGTTCTAAACTAAAACAAAATGCTGGCATGGCAGCCAAACTCCCAGGAAGCTCCAGGATCTGATCACAGAGGAGCACAAGGAGGACCAGAATGTGGCACTGAAGAAGAATCGATACAGAACTGGGCTGATGGGGAAGTGGAGACACCTGAGTCGATTGCAAACTGGGAACAGGTGAGAGTGGCGGCTGACTGAGGAGAAGTGAAGACAACACGGTAAACAAAAACAAACAACAACATGGATCCTGACAGGAGGGGGTCCGGCTCCCTGCACAGAAGGTCTGTCGACATTTAAAACTGGGACACGTTAGAAGAAACTGGTACCAGATATCTGCTCCCTCCATACAACAATGGCTGAATATTGTTAGGGACATTTATGAGATGGAGCGAATGACTTTCATTCTTAGACTAAAAGAAGATATTTTTATGAATAAGTGGGAAAAGTGGACACAGTATGACAGCCAAGAAGAGACTTGAGGAAACTCAAGAGGAATTTCTAGACCCTAGACACCTGCAACCTAGATTTATTTTTATTTACATTTTTATTGTATTGTTATTATATATGTATATACTGTATATAAATATATATTTTTGGAATGTTTGCCCTTTTTTTGTTGTTTTTTGATTTATTACTGTAAAGTGAGGCCTGCTTAGGTTATCATAATCTGGAAAATGTATGTTATGTATCTTTGAAAAGTTATTTACTATTGAAAATGTTAATGAAAATTAAAATGAAAAAAAAAATATATATATATATATATTATGTGACATTACAAACTAGACCACTGGGCAAACAGTTCAGTTTATAACAAGATGTCTAATTACTTGTTTTCTATCATACGTTGAAAATGTTTTGCACGAATAACAACAAGAAAGAAACATTAAAAAAAGAAGCCATAGTTGTGTTCACACTTATTACTGATTGGGTTTGTCTCCAACAGATGAAATCCAACTCATACAAAAAAAAAGACAACAAAAACAACATTTACTCATAAATGACTGTACTTTTAATCACATTTATGTTTTTGTTTATCATGTAAACTGTCACGTTGATGAATACAACCACGTCCTCCACACATTAAACAAATAAAATAAAAATCCTCTCCATTGATTAATTTTGTTTAAAAACAAAACAAAAATAGTACGTTCTTGGTTATTTTGTCTTGCTTTCTCGAGTTTTACTGCTTATAATAAAATGCTAGTTTTATTTTACACAAGCAAGCAAATAAATAAAAAGGACATCTGAAGAGTTCAGTAAATATTTACCTCCAAATTTCATTTTGTCCTTTATCGTGGAGCAAAAAGGAGGATTTGGAAATATCCCCGGTTTGTCCATCTGTGCATGTTGTGAGCATGATAACTGGAAACATAAGTGACATCCATTTTTATGTGGCTGCATCTTGACGGAAGAAAGTTCCCTTTTGCCACATCAAAATTCAAGATGGCTGCCACTATATGTGAATAAATGGTAACGTTGTGAGCAGATATCTTGAAAAGGAAGCAGTGCACCAACTTACATTTTGGTGAATGGAATAATGACCATTGAAAATTCAGTTGCTAAATTAAGATCCAACATGGCCCCATACGTAAACTGGCCACATCTATCATTTGAGGAAACTATCATTTCTAGTTTTTATATTGCGTAACAGTATAGTTTCCTTTAATGAATGGGGAGGCCAAAGATTGATCTTGGGCACCCCATGGTGCCGCCATTGCACCTGGTGGTGAAAATTGCTCCCTGCTCATCAGGAACCATCACTCTGTGCTGCCTTGGACAAGCATGACAAATAAAGTATAAATAAAAACCGACAACAGTGCAATTCCTATACATTTGAATATTTTGCACCAAAATCATTATGATTTACTTGCATGCTCAATTCCTGTGCAGAACAATACTCATCTCAAAAAATACATTCACAATTCAAATGCCTCTGCAATGTGAGGTCATCGGAGTACGGTTTGTTTACTTCCTGTTTACCTCCTGTGTGAGGAAAACAAGATCTGCAGCTACAAGTCTCTATGTAATTCATTCATGCCATCCTGGTTTAAATACTCCTTACTTTATTTTCTCATTGCAGGTAAAATAGTGACTAACTATGGGTTACTGAAGTTCAAGATGAATACTTGTAGGCTGCTCGCTGACCTCAGCGATGAGTCGACCTGCTCACAGCAGATGGCAGCAGAGGAGCTTGTAGGAAATAAAAAAAGTTGGAGCCCAACATGGGAGAGCAGGTCAAAGCAAAAATAAATAAATAATAAAAATGAAATTAAGTGAAAGAGGAAATACCAAATAAAAAGGCTTCTGAGGATTTACAGACATTATAATAAGATGATGTGGCACAATAATTTATAAAAACTTACAACAAACTGGACACACTATGAGCAGCTTAATTTAATAATTTGTTGGATCCCATAAGTGTTTTCATTTCTGCATTATTAAAAAAAAAGTAACTAATCCAACTTTGTCATCTCGTCTCGTGTATTTGTAGGTGCTTGATCCAAATTCAAATAAACTTGTGGAAGATTTTTAGCCTCACTTTTCTTGGTCTCTTTCAAAGAGCACCAACGATTTTAAACATAACTTAAATCCCCATTATTGTCACTTAGAAGAGAAATCAAAGGTATAAGATTGCAAATAGAGATGAATGACGTTTCAAATTAGGTTAATTTGACTGGTTTTAGCAAAAAGCAGAGGAGTGTTGACATAATCTCTGCAGCATTTTTCAGCCTCGTCCTGTAAAGTAACTCAGTGTTTAAATGCATTGATGAATCTTTCAAGGACAATAGTCATTTGCATCACATGTGGTACATGAGGTGGAATGAAATTGTGTACTCAAGGTCCAAGTTACATCCAAAAATAGCTCAAATATAAAGTATAAAAAGAAACTGTATATAAGGATCTAAGATATATGCTAAACAAAATTAATATAATATGGTGTATTAAACAGCAGCCTGAATATATATGGATCTATATCCAGTGATATGAATGGTAAAAATTCTTCATTGTCAATCTGGGAAATTATATAAGTGTTTCAAAATTTAAAAAGGAGGCTATTTGTGTATTTTTAGGGGGAGCGTGAAAGAACTCTTGCTGTTGTGACCGTGCTCCTTTAAAGTCTGTGAAGCTGCTGATGCGGCGTTTATGTAATTGTCAGATATTTGAACGTGGCCGAAGCTGGATGACAGCTGGTCGAGGGTCGGCTCGTATTGGATGGGATCGCTGCCCACGCAGGCTGGCAGCAACCAGCGGGACACAGGACATGCCAAAGATAGCTGAGGCCTGCCCAGATCACCAGCTTATGTTTACTGGCATGCTCTCATGTGTGTGTATGTGTGTGTGTTATTGCTGACATCACACTGGGATTATTAAAAGGAGCACAGCAGGTGTCTGCAGTCATGCTCGCGGCCGTTGCGTCAACGGTGGTCATCTGAGCGACTTGTTTGTTTTTATTCCTCACATTGTTCTTCCTTTTTTACCGCCTTACAGCCCGACTGAAACATTCAGGTCACCAAAATGAAACGAAACACTTCTTTCTGTCTCACCATTTTGTTCTGCACGTTGTTTTTGTGGCTGAAAGATTTGGAAAAATCAGCAACTCTTTTACAAAAAAAAAAAAAGGCCAAAAAAACACTTGAATCTCTGTGAGACTGTTTACACATGCATCTTTTTTTTTTTTTATAAATAAATAAATAAATACTGAAATAGAAGTGTGCAAAACAATAAAAGAAAATCTATTTTATTCACTTTTTTATGGACAAACAATACACAACACTATCATTTTATTTTGCTTAAAGCAATAATTCAAAGGATCTACTGGGGTTCTGTGGAGAAGTTTTAAGCTGAGAGCATCTTACCTGTTGTAGGTAATGGAGTCACTTTGCAGAAGTTTAAGTCTGACCAGACTGATGAGCTAATGGCAGGTCCAAGTGAGGCAGAGACCAAAGTAGACTTCTGTTATCTTAAAACAACTCTTATTTTTTCATCTATTTTATCATCTCACATGTTATTCAGACAGTCTCTGAGCTGATTTAATAATGTGTCCTCTCTCTTAACTGTGTAAAGAGAGAGGACAGTGTTAGTTCAACATGTTTTCATGGTGTGGGTGAACAACAATTTATTACTGGCACCTCTTATTTTATTTTGTTTATACAAATTGCAGGTTTTTCTATTACATTTAACAGTACTGGTTAGACCCGCAGCATATAGAGAACAACGATCTTAACAAAGCAGACTCAGATACAAAGCAACAGCATGGTTTGCTATTATTATAATAAAATTGTATTTTATCAAGACACAATGTGCAAAACATTTTGCAAATCTATAGATTTTTTTTCTCAGTCACGTTCATCCTACAGAAACAGGTACATGGGTGCCAAACGATTAGTTATACATTAAGCATTAAAGATGGTCCAAATGAGTTTTCTCCTCAGGGTAGCTGGACTTTAAACTGCTGCTCCGCCACATCGAGAGGAGCCAATTGAGGTGGTTTGGGCATCAGGTAAGGATGCTCCCTGGGCGCCTCCCTAAGGAGGTGCTCCGTGCATGTCCAGTTGGGAGGAGACCACAGTAAGATGCAGCATGCTGGAGAGACTATGTCTCTTGGTTGTTCTGGGAACTCCTTGGAGTCCTCCTAGAAGAGGTGGCTGTGGAAAGAGCTGTCTGGACCGCCCTGCTCAATCTGCTGCCCCCTGAGACCCGACTTCAGAACAGATGACAGATAAACGTATCAAAATTAAAGTTTAAGTAGCTGTTAACTTATCTAGTTTCAAAGTATTCATCTGAACACCGATCTACAGTATGTTGTGGGATGTTTTTCACATTAAGTAGTTCCTAAATATATTTACCATTAAAACATTGCTTCTTTCCTGCCCACCTCAAACACATTAAATGTACTCTTTGCAATTTTTGAAATCAAGCATATGTTAAGCATAAAGCTGGTTATCCTGAGCTAGATAAAACGCTGCAGTTTAAAAGAGTTTACTTGAGTAGTTTTCCAGATATACTAATATGGAAATCTGAAATGCAGGTAAGCACTCAGTGTAAACAAAACCCTTTTGTCTGCACATGTTATTCAGCACATTACAATACATCCAGATTGTTGAACTTCTCAAATCCAAACATCCATCCATCCATCCATTATGTTTACCTGCTTCTTTGTTTTTGGGTCGCGGGGGTTACTGGTGCCCAGTCACTGGCGGGGTACACCCTGGACAGGTCTCCAGTCCATCACAGGGACACATAGACAAACGAGACAAACAACCATTCATGCTCTCACTCACACCTAGGGACAATTTAGAGTTACCAATCAGCCTAACATGCATGTTTTTGGTCTGTGGGAGGAAACCGGAGTACCCGGAGAAAACCCACGCATGCACGGAGGGAACATGCCACCCTGAAAGGCCCTCGGACCTGGATTTGAACCGGGGCAACCTGCTCGCTGAGTGGCGGCAGCTCTACCAACTACGCCACCGTGTCGCCTTCAAACCCAAACAGCTCTTTACTATTTCTGACCTGTTTTCAGTCACTTCAGCAGGTAAACAAACATTCACTGTAATTGGCAACCAATCACAATTTTGCATACAATATCTTTCTTTTATTATTTTTTTTTATTAAAGAACCCCTTAACCATCAATACAAGAAAAATATTTTAGAAAAAAAAAAGTTGATCCCCCCCCGTCTTTATGACTTTCATTGAGTACCTGTAAATGAATCAGTGGAGCGGTCGAGAACACCTGAACCGCAGAATGATTGGTTGATTCGCCTGCTAAGAGAAGTCTTTAAAGTTCTGCTTGACGGTGATGGGAACTGTAGCTGGATGGGTTCATGCTCAGGGAGTTTTGATAGTCAAATACATTTTGGGATCAAAGAGCAAGAAATGGGTAAAGGAGGTCAAGCAGACACATGTGTACACACGTATCCCACCGTGGTATAAGAGCAGTGTTAGTAAAAGGAAGGGGCCGCTGACTAAATGATGTTTTTCCAGGTGGGCACAATTACCTGTGTGTGCTACGAGTGTCTAGGCGCAAGCCTGAGTATGAGTCCGTGTGTGTATAAGAATTACACAAGTGTTAGTTTTAGAGGATTCAGGTCTATCGCTATTAGGAAGACATGAATCAAAGCCTGCCGGTTGAAATCTGCCAGCTGCAGAAAGTAAAACGGTCCCACGATGCTTTTCGTCTAAAATAATACAATGTATTCAGCTCTGATATGCAACAACTACTCTTGTTTGGCTCAACAAGTGGCCATTCATTCCCTGTTAAAGCCGAGCTCTCAAAGGTAGAGGGAGCAGGACGATGGGTCACTGCGTAGGTGGGCAGAGCACGAGATTTCACTGTTGAGTCATGAAGTTGATGAGAAACTGAAGTTAATCTTTAATGCTTGAGTGTGTTTTTGGAGTAGTGTCTGTGTGTCGATGTGGAGGCTCGTTGCTGCAAACACCTGCTTCATCAAATCAAAGCTTGTGTTCGAACATGAAAACTTGTGTCTGACTATAGCACTAACAGGGGTGTTTAGTAATTAGATGTTAATTATATAACTTAATTAGATGCTTCAAAGTGGAAGTTTTTTATTTAAATAACTCATTTTACTGAATTCAAATAGCATTCCAAGGATTGTGGTGAAAATCCTAAAGAGGAAGAAGAGCAAGAAAAAAACTATAATTTATCAAACTGTGATTGCCCTGATGGCTTTAACAACAAAACGGGAACGCCTTGCAGAACTCAGCACACATGGATTCCATTATTATCCCGTGGAATCCTGCAAAAAAGTAAAGTCGGCAATAAGGAAAATATTCCTCTAATCTGAGGTCTTCCTCATGCTGGGTGTGAAGGAAATTTCCAGGGTCCCTTTTTTTTTAATTAGGTCCAGATCCGACCACCTTATTGAAGCATAACCAGGTTTTAGTGGGGGTTATTCCGTTGAAAAGAATGATTATTTTAGTTGTGCGTGAACGAATGACTGATTTTTATCAGGACGTGAACCAAACCGAACGGCCCCAGGTTTAATGAAAGCAGATGAACGCATCAAAAGAAAGAAAAATGCCAGGCTCAGAAGAGTGAGAGGAGATTCAAGGTAAATATTAAAATGACTGAGCAGCAACGTGAAGAAAAAAAACATTACTGGTCTAAACTTTCAAGAATAAAGCTCTACTTTGAAATCTGCTTAGCCCTGTTTTAAACGAGTTCAGCACCACTAGCTTGGCACATGAATAAGCATCAATCATCATACACTCAACCTCTTGTACACAAGAACACACATCATCTCACACATCTGCATCTTGACAGATTTATCTAGTGAGTGGAGCGACGCGGTTCACAACTTGATCTATGCCGACAGCTCAGACAAGCTACCGAGGCAAGGAAAGTTGGAAAACGATTGCATATTTAATGCAGGAAGCATTGGACAGACTGAAATATATGAGCAGAAATAACTTTACACTGCTGATGGAGAGAAGGTGGGTTTTCAATTAATAAAAAAAATGTATAGGATCCAACTCAAAGTAATCCAGGGAAACATGTCAGAAACAGTCCAACAATCTAACAAAAAATTTAAAATGCTACACAACCAGGCATGGTAACAACAAAACAGATAATAAAAAGCAGTAACTCTGAAGAACAGGTGAAGAAATGAGCAAAACAACACTGATGAGCAAGTTTATGTGGGGGTCGAGACGGTGTAGGGGCAGGGCAGCCCACCCAGGACCCAAAGGTCCCGGGCTCAATCCCTAGTCATTGCACATCTTGTGGTGTCTCTGAGCAGGACATCCTATCCCCAGTTGCTCCCCAGGCGCCCTCCATAGCTGCCCACTGCTCCACCTGGTGGTGGATGGGTTAAAAGCAGTACAGTGAAAACAATACATAACACATTATATTATTATTGTTATTATTACTATTATAAAGTTACTTGAACAAAGTAAAATGCTATCTTAAAATGGTGGCTTGTCAAATCAAGACTTAAAAGCATCAACAATAAGTTTAGAAACATACCTTTCTTTCCCTTTCTCTGTTTTTCATACCACTCTAAAATCAGTGTCTTAACTGGAGTTAGTAGGAGAGATCATATCTCTCCAGTTGTAGCTTCTCTCCATTGGCTCCCTGTCAAGTCCAAAAATGAATTCAGAATCTTACTTCTAACCTACAAAGCTCTCAAC
The DNA here is from genome assembly GCF_014905685.2 of Nematolebias whitei. Taxonomy (NCBI): domain Eukaryota; kingdom Metazoa; phylum Chordata; class Actinopteri; order Cyprinodontiformes; family Rivulidae; genus Nematolebias; species Nematolebias whitei. The sequence goes on from NC_056509.1 coordinate 31,379,596, forward strand.
AACCTAGCTCCATCTTATATTCGATATCTTATCGTTCCATATTTTCCCAAGCACTTGGCTCTCAGACTGCAGGCTTACTCGCGGTTCCTAGAGTTTCCAAGAGCAGGATGGGAGAAAGATCTTTCAGTTATCAGGCTCCTCTCTTGTGGAACCAACTTCCAGTTTCTGTCTGTAAGGCTGACACATTGCCCAGTTTTAAGACTGGGATTAAGACTTTCCTTTTTGATAAATATAATCCTATAATTAGGGTTGGCTTGTTATGCTGCCATAGACTTAGACTACTAGAGGACAAATTAACTTAATTTCCTTAAATGCATTGTTACAAATTGAATAGTTTTCATTTGATACTATTTCTATCTCAAGATGTGATTCTAGACCTGCCATTGTGTATCTGTTCCTCCTTCCTGTTCCTCTCAAACCCAGCCAGTCGAAGAAGATGGCCGCTTGTCCTGAGTCTGGTTCTGCTGGAGGTTTCTTCCTCATGAGGGAGTTTTTCATTTCCACTGTCGCCTTCATGCTTGCTCAAGATGAGTCTGCGCTGACGTTAAACTCAAAGCAGTCTGCTTCTCAGATAAATAATGTTATTAAATTACATTTATATATATGAATGTTTCTGTTCAGTGTCCTGAGATGACTTCTGTTGTGACGGTGCTATATAAGTAAACTAAATTGAAAATTGAAATTAAAATGTCTATCTGAAAAATCCCCATTTTATTTTGTGTTGGCCAATGAAGGAAAATTACAGACCAGAAACTCAAGTAGAACAGATTAGAGATCCAATGCATTCAAAAGCTATTGGCAAGAGAAGCCTTCCAAAAACTAATTATAAGAAATATTAACAAAATACTCTTACTTACAGTATATACTATAACATTAGGAAGACCTTTGGTAATTACAAAGGAAAGGACGTTTCTTGTCTCGGAACACATTATGACAAATTTTAAACCAATGAACTTGAATTGTTTTCTGTATTTTCTTGGGATGTTCAGAATAACAATTAAAAAAAAAACTCACACTAGACCCTGAAAAGTTTAGTACATTAGCATGTCAGAGAGGAAACACACAACACCCTACAACTCACCCTTTCACTTCACCCTCACTCTGCCTCTCCACCCTGTTCTTCCTCTGGAGATGCCATTTGTCCATCGCGGTACTCTGATGCCCTTCCGGAGAGAGCCGAGTATCAGTTTTCTTCCCCAGTGGCCCCCAGCTTCATCCAGCATGCATTTTTAATGCACACACTAGTGCAATGGACAAATGATTTTTATTTTTGACAGGGAAGGGTGGGCTCTAGTTACATAGGGATGGGGAGTCAGGGAGCGACTAAACCCCCAAGCAAACACACGCACATACTCACACTGTCAACACAGTTGAAAAGGAAAGTTAAGGATCAGCTACGTACTTAATACAAACAAATATGTCCAATCCTAACCGAGAAGACATTTCTTTCTCTGCTGGTTTAAAGTTCACACACAGAGTCCAACCTCAGGATGAACTGGTTAATGAATTTACCTCTTGGATTGTGATGGGCCCAAGTCCAGGATGATGAAAGGGGCAAGCGGGCCTTTAAATTGGTCTTCATTAAACCAGGATTAGAGTCTGTGTAAATCCATTAACTCGGGCTTAAAACCACTTCAGTTCCAATCAATTCAGAATTAAAGATCACGCAGTGAGACGATGTGCGTCACGACACCGGTATTTCTGTGCCTAACTTTGTGTGTGTGGGTTCGTACTTTAAATGACTGAGATGATTCCTGAGAAAGAAACAGTAAAGTCTACAAATATGGATAAAATATATTTTCTGATAAACTCTGATCACAAGTAGAGGGGAAAGAAAGAGTTATGACCACAGACAGCATTAAAAAAATTAAGACATTGACATGAGGCAGCGCGGTGGCACAACTTGCAGAGCTGCTGCCTCTCAGCGAGAAGGTTGTTGGATCAAATCCTGGTCATGGAGCCTTTCTGGCTGGACTTTGCATGTTCTCACCGTGCATGCGTGGGTTTTCTCCGGGTTCTCCAGTAAACATGCACGTTAGGCTGATTAGTAATTCTAAATTTTCCCTAGATATGAGTGAGAGAGTGAATGGTTGTTTGTCTCTTTTGTTTCTAGCCCTGTGATGGATTTGTGACCTGTCCAGAGTGTAAATAAATTTTAACATATTGGCATATTGGATATTGGCCAAAATTTCAATATCGTGCATTCCTAATTATTAATATAGGTTTATTCCCTTTGGTGTCAGTGTTTCTGTTCAGTGCCCTGAGACGACTTCTGTTGTGACCTGGCACAATTTAAATAAACTGAACTGAATGTGCAAAAATCCAAATATATAAAGCAGAATCGACATTTACATATTTTATGCGTCTTAAAAAGAAGCACCATTTATTTTTACAATTTTGAATTAACACCCTGATCACTAAACGCTGCCGAAACAATCAAGTAAATGCAGTTTGTTACATTCTCTCTCAAAGAGTAGGGAAGGGGGTAATGTTGGGCTGGTCTAGCTAAAAGAGCATTCCCAGGTGTGACCACAGCATTCCCTCCACACACTTTAACAGACCACTTTGTGTGTGCGTACAAATCTGAGGTTTGCCGTCTGAATCCAAGCTGGAGCTGAAAGTCAGTCCCGCGGCCAACAACAACAGCTTTTAACTCAGGCATGCGCACACATACAAACACAGATTTGGTTAAACACATTTGCTCTCTGCGAAGTGACAAGTGAGGATGAAAACGGGTTCCATTTAAACAAACTTGTTTCAAAACGAAGAAGAAGAAAACTCTAATCTACAAACTTACTCAAATCCCGTCTGTTACAGGTTGTAGTTAGAGAGGCCTTAAAGTTCTCCTGTGGGTGTTTTATGATCACTTTGTAGTTTCTGTCTGCTCTTCATTTACTTTGTCAGAAGCTTGAAGTCAACGGGATAGTTCAGATTCACTGCTCTTAATTTCCTCACTGTCTTTGACGGTGTCTTTGTAGCAGCTGAAACACAACTCTTTCAGCTGGGACTCTTCCCACTGAGCCCCACAGTTTTGGTCCCTAGACAGTGTATCCATGTATACATCTTCCACAGCTCCCCACTTAGCCAGCAAGTCAAAACCAATGATGGATGTTCATCAGCCAAAAGAGGTGTTCATTGCTATGGACTGTCACCATGACATCCAGTAGACCTCTCCCCAGTACCTTTGCTTGCTCACCAGTGACTGTTGTGATGCTGTCTGTAATGGTGTTCCAAACTGGAGGGTTTAGATCATATGTGTCAAACTCAAGGCCCGGGGGCCAAATGTGGCCCTCAATGACATCTTATCTGGCCCTCAAGATGTTATTTTAAATGTAAAATACTTTTATCACTTTCATTTTTTCAGTCATCTTTGATTATGATGTCAAAAGTGCAACAGAGAACGTCAAATGAGACCAATCAAACGCTTGTTGAGGAACATGCAACCAAGAAAAGATGTTGGGTATCTGATTTGAGTTAATGTAGATTCTGAAACCGACCCTTAGTTTGAAAAAGGTTTTAATTTTGGCCCACTTTTGTAAGTGAATTTAGATTGTCCATGTCAGCTAGTGTGTCAGGGCGTACAGTTGAAATGGTGGACCCAGTGTCGACCAGCACTCAGCAAACAGAACCGTTGAGCATACAGGTAATGTACGACTCTTGCATTTTCCCCAGGTGCCCCAGTCTCTGTGTGAGGTCAAGAAAAGTTCATCAGGTGGCAGTCCCTCCCCGCTGCCACCTTGTTCTGGTTTAACTGTTCCATGGGTGGTGGACTGCATGGAGCCAGGGCTGTGCAGAAACGTGCGATGTGTCCAGGCTGGCTGCCCCTATAACAGTTTTCTGTTGTTCGACTCTGTCGGCAGCTGTGTGAGGTGGTGGGAATGGTTGAACCAACTCCTCAGCACTGCTCTCACAGCCAACCTGTGTCACGCCATGGTGGCCACTGTGCCAGTGTCCTCCAGGGCCTCGCACATGCTCGAACCTCTCTGGTCACCAAACATTGTTGTGATTGTGCAGGGAGACAAGAGGCGCACATGCATCATAATCCTGTTTTTAGTATTTTACCTGTTTTGTAATGTAGCTTGTTTTTATTTCGTTTTATATCACTTCTTTTAATAAACTTTTCATTATATATGCTTTTATATGACTGTTTATTGTTGTGTAGCTCATCTGTTTTTTTGAACAGGTCTCTCTTGAAAATGAGTCCTCGTGACTCAACGAGACTAACCTGTAAAAATAATGGTTGAATAAATGAATACATTAACTTCGGAGCTAACGATAAGCTAACGATAAGCTAACGATAAGCTAACGAAAAGCTAACGAAAAAGCCGAGTCATTTCTCCATTCTCCTCTCTGTCAACGCACTCGGGTTCAAATTAAAGGGCTGAATGTCAATAGTCAAAAGTAACATTTAAGCTGAATGGCGCTTGCATAGCAGGAACCTGTTTACATCATGTACCCACAATGCATTGCACCGTCAATACAATGGCAATGTCTGTGCATAATTTAATTTTTTAATATAAAAACGAAACCACCATCTATATTTTGTGATCTCATTTTTATAGATGAAGTAATTGTTCATAATAATAATAAAAAAAAGGTTTATTGTTCCAGTTAGTAGAGAATCCTTTTAACACAACAGCATCCCATCATAAACTCTGCCCTGCTTCGACGAGCCATTAGCTCATCAATTCAGTCAGAATTAGACTCTATATTTCCAAACTGAGGTCACCCAAAAAGCTGCGTACAACAAAGAATATATTGTTTGTTCCTAATCCTTCTCCAGAATCCCACTTTAATAATTGATATCTAATTGAATATACACGTGTCTTTACAATATTGGAACTATGTGCTGCACGAGTCTGTGCATTTAATTACTGTTGGGCTGCCTTCAGGCCCAGGCCTCCTTTGTAAGCGAGATCTGTGCTATCAATGGGATTTGCCTGGTTAAATAAAGGTTAATAAATAAAATTATGTAAAATAGAGTATTTATGTGTATATACACACACACACACACACACACAGACACACACACAAGCACATATGTGTAATGCTACTCTCTGTGACACAGCAGTTGGCAGATAGAGGAGACAGAGTTACCCAAGATCTCTCAGGGCATCCACCTTGTAGAAGGTTGTCTGTGACGTGCGTGCGTGCGTGTGTGTGTGTGAAACTTTAAGGTTCAAGTTCAGGGATGAGGAAAAGCAGTAGAATGTGGCCTGAGGTGGAAAAAGACAGAAAGATAATTAGTTGTCATGAAAAACTGACTAAATTAAAGGAAACAAAAATGCCCAGAAAGAAATATTGTCATTCGAAACGCGATGTCTTTGCTTGAGCATGGAAAACACTTCAATACCTTTTTTTTTTTCCCATCGCTCTTCAAAACTGTAGTCCAAGCAGACGCAAGATGGGAAATAAATTGATTATTATGTCTCATTATTTCTGTTCACGTTTTGTTTTTCTGTCTGGACAAGAATATTTTTAATATATATATGTAATATAGAGTTTATTTCTCAGACTACTGGATCTTGATTAGCTAGTGTAGCATCCTCTGTTTAAATGACTTCTGTGAATGACGGGACGTCTAATTAAAATGATTCAAAGAGCAGACTTTTTTCTGATCTGGGTTTTTAGTTAAACCACACAAACCAAACACTTATTTTGTTCCAAAAAGAGCAAAATGTTTTATTAAAAGCACATGATCGTGGCAAATGGATTCTAAAAACAACTTTCAAGCTGCGTAATTACCATGTCTATATTAACAATGGATCAAATGACGTTGTAATGTGGAACTTTTTGCTCACGCAGTTTTTAACCTTTCTGTGGTTTCCTTCAGCTATTTGAAACATTTTGACGTGTTTAAACTGATCTGATTTTGTTGCCTTGAACTCGATTATTCGTTCCACCTTCTTTAATCTAACCAGCCTCATGTTCCACCGGTCGGCTCACACAACAGACCTGATCTGTCTACGAACGTTTTAAATACATCTTAAACACCAATCCTGAACTATGTTCTGTGTTTTCAGTCTCAGAGAGTTTTTTATGCTATGAATAACTAATATTTTACCTGCTGCAGATATGTCTTTGAACAACATTGGTTTGGAGAAAACAAAGTAATCCTGATAGAACTGATAAGTTAAAAGCTAATCTGTGAAGGGCAAAAACTACAAACAAGATATGTTACAGTTTTAGCAGCAGGTTTGGACCCAGAAATGCAGACCGACACGAGGAGTTTAAAAAAATCAAAACAGATTTTATTATAAAGCTGACAAGGTAATAAAAATTGAAGAATTAGTACTGGGAAGCATGAAGAATCTCAAGAGAAGACTAGACATGGCACTGAAACCATTAATGCTCAACTTGTGAGTGACAACTGACAGAATATATGGACTGGGGCTGATGGGAAGAGTGGTTGCAGCTGTGTTTGATTTAAACCAGGTGGGAGTGGGCGTGGCAGGACACAAGGACTGATCAAATGATAAACACAAACAAAAAAACTCAGATCTTGACACTAAATTTTTACATAATTTCATCTCTAAGCTACTCTAAACTTTGACTTAAATGAGTATTACAGCAAAAATAATAGAAGTGCCCAACAATATTAAGCTAGCATAAGACAGCATTAGCATGATTTGATTAGTTGTATGACACCAGCAGTGATTTACTTTTCATTTTATATGCTTTTTATATGATTGACTATTGTTGTCTGTACCTCATGTGTGTTCTGTGTTTAAAACAGGTCTCTCTTGTAAATGAGTCGTCAAGGCTCAATGAGCCTAACCTGTATAAATAAAAGTTGAATGAACAAATGAAAAAATTAGTTTGGACTTGGCCTCACTCAGATTAGCCATTAGCTCATCAGTCTGATTAAAAATGTGCTATTTTTACTAAACTGAGATGATTGATATATCTATCTAAAGCAGGTCTGATATTGATTGTTCAGAACCCTTTTTAAAACGATCTGAACTATCTCTTTAAAGTGAAAAAAAACAGCAAAAAGACTGGCATATTGAAGATGTGTTATGTTTTGTTGTTTATTTGTCATATGCAGGTAAACATAAGGTCAACAATGAAATGTTCAGAATGAAAAAAAAAAAAGATTTGACTCGCTAAAACGAAAAACAAAAAAGACTGAAATACTAAAGCATGTACCCAGTAATAATAAAGGTACAAAATAAAGTACCAAAAAGTGGAAAATAAAATATAATATTTAAAAGGTCCAAAAAATATATTGTAAACAACAACTTGGTAGAATATAACTGTGCAAGGACGAATTCATATGAATAGGTATTTCACAGGCAGTAATATAAGCTTAAATGTACATGATATATATTGCACATAACTAACAAACTACACAGGTTGTGTGACAAGTTATTGCACAGGTAGAAACATTGAGATGAATTATGATGGTAAGGTAGTGACATACATGAAACAGCCACATAGTACAGCAGCAATAAACACATTAGGTGTCACAGATGTGGCTTAATGTAATGTTAGTTGTTACAATGTTGTAAAGTTAGAGTATATAAAATATGCTACTATAAGCAAAACAACCATTTTTTGCATTTTTGTTAAAAAGTCAAAAAGAATCTACAAAAGACGTTGGAAATTTTTTTTGCAAGTTTGTCGCAATCAAAATACGCTAACAGCTCAGAGAATATTGTTTTTCATGGAGTTTGCAATTTTTCTCAAGCATGAAGAAAGCATCTTGAGCAAAAACAGCTTTTTCTACAAAATATTGAGCAGGTTAAAATAATTATTAAAACCAACTTGTTTAATTGGGATCAAAAGCATCCAAACAGACAGAGGGACAGTTCAGCATCCCAACATCCTCCCAATTATTATTTTTTTTTTACAATGAAAACCTCGAGTCATAAAGCACAAGTATGAGAAGGAATAACTATTTTATTATAAACCAATCATCTTATTTCTCTGTTTCTGTTTGGCCCTCTCCCCTCTCATCACCAGCTACAATCAGCTTGTTATTCAAACGAGAGGAGCGGACCACCCCGAGGAGGAATGGGTGGGGGGGATCACATTACGCCCCAAAAATGTAGAGGCCTGAGACGTCGTGGTGAGGCAGAACGGGCAGCGGAGAGAGGAGCAGAAACAGGAGAGCACATGAAAGAGTGCATTACAGAGGGGGGAGGGGGAGATTGATTGAGGGGGATGGATGGAGAGAGGAAGAAGTGAGAGAAAGGGAAGGTGGTAGGGGTAACACTTTCATTTTTTTAAACATTGTTAAGTGTTTGTGCAATGAGCACCCATTTGATCCCAACTGAGGAAAAAGAAAGATAAAAAGATGTTTTTTTTTACTTACAGCAGTTCATTGACTCATTTAATTTATAATTATAACTTTGTGAGGATTAGCTTGTGAAAAATGTCCATTAAAATAGATTTTTACAATCAAATACATGCATCCAAAATGAAAGAAATCCAAACTTGGTATTTTGAGTGGCTTAAAATTCAGATTCCTGACAGAACCGTTGGCGCTCGGATACAGAAATAAAACACCTCCTGGTAACACGGAAACATTCAAAACACAGAAGAAAAATTAATTATATTTCCCTTTTCTTCTTATTGTCATTCCTTGTAGATTTTATTGTAAAATTCTGGTAAACTCGAATGACAAAATTTGATCATAAATTTCAACATTTTTTTAATTTATATTTACAGTGCTGTTTTGATTTTTTTTCTTTTTTCATTCATTCAACCTTTATTTAAACAGATAAGTCACAATGAGCCTAGAAAACTCATTTACAAGTGAGATCTGTTTAGACAGACAAAAAGTAGTGAAACTGGACACATGTAGGAATTGGAAGGGAAAACATTCCTATCAGACTTTTTCTTCTTGGCTGAGAAGAAAAACTGATATTAAAAAACACCTCGCACAAACAAGCACATAGTGACGTAGACATTCTGCAAAGAGGGGAGACGACGAGAGTGGTGAGCAATGTCCATGGACGCTCTCAAGGGCACTGTAAGAGTTCTGATAAGGATGGAATAATCAACCAGTGTCCTCCGGTGAGAGCCGTAAACATTCTCAAGGTATGTCGGGGAATGGCCAAGGACAACGCCTATGAGAATCCAAGAGTCCTGTAATGATGACACAATGTTTATTCAGCTGATTTCATCTTGTTGATCAGTTAGAAATTCCTCGGGGGGGGGGGGGGGGGGGGGGGGGTTACGTCAGATCATATTTTCTCCATGCGAATTCAGATAAGGTGGCCTTCAAGGCCAGTCAGGGGAGCCTAATTCAGATAAACACACAGTTGTTTTGGGGACTGACAGAACTTAATGACATCTACCTTGAGTCTATGTTGGTCCAAACGGTACCGAAATGTCCAAATTACATGGCTACACCGATGGAACATGACTGAGTAAAATCCCTGAGATCTGATCCATTCTGCCCAAAGCATTTGAGTCCAGGTACTCGAGGCACGAACCAAACCATCGTAAAGGCAAGCAGCGTGATCGGGTCCCAATTTGCGAGATAAACACATCATCAAGTCTTCAAGTCAATGAGATGTCCAGCTGCGTGCATGCCAACAGGGCAAATTGGCTCACCTAAAGCCTGTCTTCTCTTTGAAGAAATATTGTAAATTGAGTTGAGGGACCAACTGATCAAAAAGTCCATTATGGTTCAGAAGAAATGTGAGAGTCTCACAAGCAGTTTCACAGACAGACAGAGCAGTAAAGCAGAGAGGGAGGGGAGAAGCATCCGATCTCGGCTAGAGCAAGTGGTGAATGTGACGTTCTCTGTTGCACTTTTGACATCATAGTCAAAGATTAACGAAAAAATTCAAGTGATAAAAGTATTTTATGTTTAACATATCATCTTGGGGGCCAGATAAGATGTCCATGAGGGACACATTTGGCCCACGGACCTTGAGTTTCCAATTAAATATGCATCCTTAAAATCCACAAATGGCAGCAGAGATAAACACATCATCAAGTCTTCAAGTCGATGAGATATCCAGCTGCGTGCATACCAACAGGGCAAATCAGCTCACCTAAAGCCTGTCTTCTCTTTGAAGAAATGTTGTAAATTGAGTTGGGGGACCAACTGATCGAAACAGGTCCATAATTATGGTTTGGAAGATTTGCAAGAGAGGCTCAGAAGCAGTTTCACAGACAGACAGAGCAGCAAAGCGAAGCGGAGAGGGAGGGGAAAAGCATCCGACCTCGGCAAGAGCAAGTGGTGAAGAGGAGTACATATTTTTTTCAATGCAAATCTATTTTTAACACAAGGGAACTGGGAACATTTATAAATAAACTTTACTTACTTACTTACTATTTTCTTCCTGGTGGAAGTGAACAATTTATTTCCTGTGAATTATGACAATTTAAATTCTTGAATAAGGTACCGTTTTTTCCAGACTATAAGTAGCTCTGGAGTATAAGTTGCATTTATTTATAAGTGTATTAACAATAACACACAGAACATACCTGGGATCCTGAACACACTTAATTAACATAACAAGCCAACGAGTCCGACAAACAAGACACACCGATGTCCATGCTCTGACAGAGAGGCGGTTACGTTGCGTAAAGTGATAACACCAATAAGGTCCGCCAGCAAAATTATTAATATTCATCTCTTTGGCAACGACTATTGCGTGGAGACGCAACTGGACCGTCGACGAGCCTCTCCCAGCAGCGCATTCTTCCAGCACCCATCTGTGCACTTGTTCCTCCAGCTCTGACCATCTTGCTTTCAGCCCGCGATTAGCTTTCTTCGTTTTCTTCATTGCACTTAGAGTAACCTCTGCTTTTCACCCGTTCCTCACAAGTTTCTCACTCACTCCAAATTTTCTTTCTGCTGCTCGATTACCGTTTTGGGCTGCATATTTTATTACCTGCAGCTTGTATTCTGCAGAATAGGATTTTCTTTTGGGGGGCATTTTACTTGTGTTAAATTTTTCTCAGTTGTCTCTAAGTGAATGTTGGGGGCGGGGTTATCGGTAGAGGAACAACATATAGTTGCCAAACTATGAAAAAAAAGTGTGACTTATAGTCAGGAAAATACAGTAGTAAAACGCAGATGGATGAGTTTAACCCTCCTGTTGTCCTTGGGTCAAAATGACCCATTGAAATGGAGACCTTGTGGGTCAGTTTGACCCTAGAGCAGCAGGAGGGCTACCTTCCATCTCTACCAACAAAACATACAGAAACAATGAGTTGTTCGTTCTCACGACTGATTAGAGAACTTGAGCCTCAGCTGAGACGTTTAACTTTTAGTTATTGTTTCACATTGATGTCAGACTTTAGGTGCTGCGGCAGCTCGGTGCTGCAGTCTTAGTCCTAAGGCTGCAGGTTCGAGACCAGGTTGCTTCGGTAAGGGCATCCGGCATAAAACGATTGCCAAATCATCCATGTGAGCCCACTCTCTGTGGCAACCCCTGCAAAAGAGAGCAGCCAAAAGGAAAACAACCAGTATGTTCAAATTCTCACTAAAGAGAAACCACTTGTGTGAGGACTGGAACAAGTTCAAGAACAGGGAAAAATAATTCACCTGGGAAGCTTTAAAGTATTAATTATCTGAAGGGAAGGAGGGACTTCAGTTGACTAGCTAAAATTGATCTTGATGACAGGACAGGATCCTGTGTGACAGGATTATTTCTGATATTTTACTGACAAACATGTTGTTTTACCACCACGGAAGTGTTTTAGAGATCAAACCAAAGCTTTTACACCCTTCCTGTTTGTCACATCCTTCATTGTTGCTGAGTTTCCTGCTGTCATGACCGGTTTGGCTCTAAATATAATGATGTATATGGAAGCCCGAAGGTGCCAAACACAAATAAACAGAACAGAAATGTAGAATTAAAGATTGTTTAGTTTCATAAAACGATGAAACATTAGATCTAAAAACGTTTATGGAAGATCAAAAGTTAAACAGATTATGAAACAGCAACAACAAACATGCAGCAAAGGCCTAAAAGTACAGTTTCATTGTTGGAGAGTAATATTTTCTATTTTTCCATATTTTATAAAATGTACTTGTTTATTTATTTATTTATTGTTTTTTTAATCTCAATCAGATGTTTATGCTTTGTATTTTTAGTGCCTTCCTTAGTTTTCTCTTCTATTTTGTTTTATAAATATATAATAAAAGTGTATATATATATTTTTCTTCCGTTTTTGTATTATCTGAAATCTTGTTGTTGTTATTTTATTTTGTTCCTCCAGATCACATGTATAAAAAAAATTAAATATTCATCAAACAGACCATTTTAGTTTAAGCACATTTTGCCTTCGAACAACTCACCAAATGAGTTTATTTATTTTTTTAGACATGAACTATTCTGTTTAATTCAGCTGCAAAACTATAAATTCCAGAGTAAAAGTCAGGCTTTAAATTAAGGGTTATTTTTATTTATTTATTTTTGTAATACTTTGCTAATAAGGATTTTCTTCTCCTCACAGAAGCTGCATTTTCTCACAAACACCTTGAGGAGGCGCTGTGATTTAATGCTTCAGACTATTGAGTCTCACTCTTCTGATTGCTTTTATTGATATTTAGTGATAATTATAACGTGGGTCACATCAGGGGCAAACACACACACATACACACACAGGCTCACTAACTACATGAACCCAGTGCCTGGTTAAAAACATAAAGACATTAGCTGTAACTTGAGGCCGAGTGAGTATTGATTCACTCTCAGGGGGCTTGAAGAGTGAGAGAAAACCAGAGAGCACTTTATTACAGCACTTCACCTCCGAGGACCAGAACAAGCATCTCTGTCTGAGGGGGTGTAATTATTAACTAATAAAACATCATGTGTAGAGAAAGTGTTCCTTTTAATGACCAAATCTGTTGTCTGTGTGAATTACTCAGTTTTATTACTACATGTATGAAGTTCCTAAAAATAATGTCTCTTCTTTCTCAATATATATTTACTTCCTCCAAACATATTTTACCTAAAATGCTCTTGTGAGGTCCCGACTCATACGTTTAGACATTGAACAGACCAGACTGAGTGGCAATCAGGCTTGTGTGTGTGTGTGTGTGTGTGTGTGTGTGTGTGTGTGTGTGTGTGTGTGTGTGTGTGTGTGTGTGTGC
>NC_056509.1:31392761-31397273 GCF_014905685.2 Nematolebias whitei
TGTGTGTGTGTGTGTGCGTGTGTGTGTGTGTGTGTGTGTGTGTGTGTGTGTGTGTGTGTGTGTGTGTGTGTGTGTGTGTGTGTGTGTGTGTGTGTGTGTGTGTGTGTGTGTGTGTGTGTGTGTGTGTGTGTGAGTGTGTGTGTGTCAGATCAGCTGGGATACCATAATTATAATTACGGAGGACACGTGCTGCTCAGACCCTTAAATGATTGCCTCCAAACGGAACAGAAATGCCAAACAAAACAAAAAGCTCTCGCAGACGGAGAGGACTGACAGCGCGGCGTATTTAAAGCTGTGCTTCCTGAAGATTTCCAGGCCTCAAACACATGAGTAGAAAAAGTGACCAAAAGGAACCTGGGAGACAAGGTGCAGATGGAAAAGGAACCACATAAAAGTGCACATGTGCGTTCTCATGTATGTGCTCATTTTTCTATGCTTTTATTAAAATATGGAGGCTGGCTGCACTGATTTGGGTCAGTTGTTCACACATGTTGCAATCAGAGGCAATTTTGGAGGTTAGCCCGGCATACATCTCTGAATTATCATTACATTTTTACAAATTTTAGGTCATGTACAGTAAAATTAACATCAGATGTTTTGTACCTTTTAGTTGTGCAAACTAAGAGTATAAAACAAATAGACTACAACGTGAGTTCTCCTTTGGACAACTAGTTTATATGCTAAAATTAACTGGTGTTACTTTGTTGTTGATTTTTTTATTCTTTATGGAAAAAGGAATCCCCATGGACGATGATATTTGCAGATGACATTGTGATCTGTGGTGAGAACTGGGAACAGGTGGAAGAGAACTTGGAGAGGTGGAGGTACGCACTTGACAGAAGAGGAATGAAAGTCAGCCGTAGTAAGACAGAGTACATGTGTGTGAATGAGAGGGAGGCTGGTGGAACAGTGAGACTACAAGGAGCAGAGGTCACAAAGGTGCAGGACTTCAAGTACTTGGGGTCCACTGTCCAGGAAAACGGGGTGTGTGATAAAGAGAGTCCAGGCAGGATGGAGTGGATGGAAAAAAGTTTCAGTAGTGATTTGTGACAAAAGGTTGTCAGCAAAGGTCAAAGGAAAAGTTTACAAGACAGTGGTGAGAGTAGCTATGTTATATGGTCTGGAGACAGAGACATAGACAATCAATCAACCTTTATTTATACAGGTAAATCCCATTGAGCCTCGAGGACTCATTTACAAGAGAGACCTGAATTCAACAAAGAAAGATGACAACAATGGACAACAGCAACAACAATAAGCAGTTATAAAAACTCATACTAGTTTTTTTTTTTTTTTTTTTTTTTTTAACAAATAGGATGGCTAAAAGGAAAAAGGTAACAAAACAAAAAACAGCTAGATTCCAAGACAAATGTAGAAAACTAAAAACAGGAACATGTCTGCATTGGACCCTGCCAGGAGTCCAACAGATTCTTAAAGACACTTAGAGAGGTCAAGGTCGAGAGCTTCAAATCTTTTTGCAAGATATTCCAGGAAACAGGAACGGAGTAGGAGAAGGCCCTTTTGCCTAGTTCAGTCCTCACTGAGGGAACACTGCAGGTAATAATGTCCTGAGAGCGCACTCCGTAGCTGCACTCACGCAGAGACATGTAGGAGGAGATGTATGAAGGCAGCAGACCAAAAAGTGATTTAAAGATGAAAATGTACCAGTGAGAGAGTCTGCGTGAAGTTAATGATGTCCAGTTAACCAATGAATACAGGGTGCAGTGGTGGGTACGATAATCACAGCCAGTTATGAATCTTAGTGCACCATGATGGACAGCATCCAACATCTGCAGGGTTCTTGTAGGAGGGTTCATGTAAATAATATCACCAAAATCAATTGAGGGAAGGAAAGTCACAGATACAAGGCGTTTTCTAGCATTCAGGGTTAGACAGGATTTGTTTCTGAAAAAGAAACCCAGTTTAACTTTCAGTTTCTTTATCAAGTTTTCCACATGGAGCTTAAAAGAAAGATGTGAGTCGACCAAGATACCCAAATATTTATAGGAATCAACAAACTCAATGGGGACACCATTTGAGGATAAAATCGGAGGAAGAACTGCTGGGACCAACTTCCTATTTGAAAAAAGCATCCCTTTGGTTTTTTCGGCATTTAGGACAAGTTTGAGGCGGAACAAATCAGTCTGGATGTAGTTAAATGCAGATTTCAAAAGCTGGAAAGCCTTAGCAACTGTTTTAGCTCGACAATAAACAACTGTGTCGTCAGCATAGAAATGTATGGATGCATTAGGGATGTTTTTGCCTACATTATGTATGTAGATTGTGAAGAGGGTGGGTCCTAAGACTGAGCCTTGTGGTACACCATTGTTGAATGTTAAATAACTGGAGGAAGTACCATTATGTTGAACACATTGCCTCCGGTCTGAAAGATAGTTAGAGAACCAACCAATGGTGTGATCTGAGAAACCAATTTCTGAGAGTTTATGACACAAGATGTTATGATCCACAGTGTCAAAAGCTTTAGACAGGTCTAAGAAAAGTGCAGCACAATAATCTTTAGCATCCAGTGCTTCAACAACGTCATTAAGAACCTTCAGTGAAGCAGTGGTTGTGCTGTGTTGTTTCCTGAAACCAGATTGATGTGGAGGTAAGATGTTAAATGAGTCCAGGTAATTTTTGATTTGAGAGTTTATCAGTTTTTCTAGAACCTTGGCTAAAATGCAGAGTTTAGAGATTGGTCGATAGTTGTTCAGTGAGGTGGGGTCTCCTCCCTTCAGCAAAGGAAGAACAAAGGCTGTTTTCCAAGTGTCTGGGATGGAGTTTTGTCTTATGGAGAGATTAAAGATGTGGGTCACAGTGACTGTGATGATATGAGCAGCCAGCCTTAAGAAATAAGGTGGAAGTTCATCTGGACCTGCAGATTTTTTAGGATCAAGATCTTTTAACAGTTTATTTACCTCACTGACTGAGAATGGAGAAAAAGAGAAGGTGTGATTAACTGAGGATTGACTTGTAGGAGGGATTTGATTTGTAGAAGTTTGGTTAGACAAAAAGACAGGAGAAAGAACTGGAAGTGGCAGGAATGAAGTTGAGGTTCTCCTTCGGAGTGACAAGAATGGATAAGATAAGGAATGAGATCATCAGAGGTACAGCACGTGTTGAACAACTGGGAGATAAACTTAGAGAGGCCAGACGGAGATAGTTTGGACATGTCCAGAGGAGGGACAGTGGATATATTGGTAGAAGGATGTTAGAAATGCAGCTGCCAGGAAAAAGACAAAGAGGAGATATATGGATGCAGTTAGAGAGGACATGGAGGCAGTTGGAGTGAGGACAGAGTGAGATGAAGAAGGAAAAGCCAAAATAAAAATAAGATTTCAAGAGTCCAAAGCTGGGGCAGCACGGTGGCGCAACTGGTAGAGCTGCTGCCTCTCAGCGAGCAGGTCCTTGGTTCAAACCCCGGTCCAGGGGCCTTTCTGGGTGGAGTTTGCATGTTCTCTCCGTGCATGCGTGGGTTTTCTCCGGAAACTCCGGTTTCCTCCCACAGACCAAAAACATGCATGTTAGGCTGATTGGTAACTCTAAATTGTCCCTAGGTGTGAGTGAGAGAGTGAATGGTGTTTGTCTCGTTTGTCTCTATGTGGCCCTGTGATGGACTTGCGACCCGTCCAGGGTGTACCCCTCCCCTCGCACAGTGATCGCTGGACATGGGCACCAGCGACCCCCGTGACCCAAAATGGAATAAGCTTGTAAAGATAATGGATGGATGGATGGAGTCCAAAGCTACTATAAACAGCTTTGCAGATACTTAGTATATAAAATAGATTTTCTGTTTTTTCATCTTTTTTTTGTTTCCTTTGTTTTCTCTCCATAACATTATATGGAATTAACCTGTCTAAATAAAGGTCGAATGAATGAATGAATAAATATTAGATCACAGGTTGGGCTGAAGTTCAAATTCAATTCAATTCAATTCATTTTATTTATATCGCGCCAAGTCACAACAGAAGTCATCTCAGGGCACTGAACAGAAAATCAGCACATTCATTAAATTTTAACCCACATTACTTCTTTGGATCCTGATTTATTTCTGTTCTGATGCTTCGTCTCTCACCTGTTCCAGGATTTATGAGCGCCACGCCCACAGGAAGTGCCCATGTGTCACTTCCACATACAACACACACACAGAGACAGACACTCGTTAGTTTCTCGTACGTTTTCACTTGTGACAATTAATTTAGCACAAAGTTGTACAACACAGGACTCTTTGAACTCAGATTAAGTTCTTTATTTCATGTTCGTGTTCAGAAGAAAAGTGGAATATTCTGTGAAACATCTGATGGTCGACACTCAGTGGAGCTGTTTTATCAAAAACAAATGATCTCCCTTAAAATAACATGTAAAACTGTTAGAGAAATGAAACCATGCATCCCACATAGCCTTTTAATTGTAAACTGTGAAACTACATTAACAACAATTTAATATATATATATATATATATATATATATATATATATATATATATATACATACACATACATACATATATAT
>NC_056509.1:31407273-31409822 GCF_014905685.2 Nematolebias whitei
TAGACTAGACATGGGGCTAGCTTGAGCCTGTCTTTGAGAGCGTTCATTGCCTGCTGTTGTGTATCAGTCCAGACAAAAGGAACGTCTTTCTTTAAGAGTTCAGTTAGTGGTTTTGCGAGATCCGCATAATGCTCTATGAACTGGCGAGAGTAGTTACACACTCCCAAGAAACTCTGTAGTTCTTTGAGATTGGTTGGGACTTTGAGGTTGTCTAGGCCTTGGGTGCGAGTCAACTGTGGTTGTACTCCGTCTGGACCTACTAAGAGGCCAACGTAGTCCACTTTGGTTCTGCACCACTGGCACTTTGACAGTGAGATTTTAGCACCAGCAGTTGTTAGCTGATTTAGGACGTGGTCGATCTCAGCCAAATGAGAGTCCAGTGTTGGCTGCCTCAAAAGGATGTCGTCCACGTAGATCAGTGTCCCACGCTCGTGGGCGTCTGGACATGCTTTGTTCAAAAAGATGTTGAACTCTGCAGGTGAGTTAGCGTAGCCAAAGGGACACCTGGTAAAGGTGTATTGTCGGCTGCCAAAAGTGAAAGCTAGTTTGTGTTGGTCCTCGGCGCGCACAGGGATGGTCCAAAAACCAGAGGCGACGTCGAGGGTCGAGAAGTACTTACCATCGGTGACCTTTGGCAGTTCCTGATGGAGCTGAGTCATTGGCCACCTGGATAAAGGTACTTGTTTATTTAGCTTCCTGTAGTCTATGGTAAGTCTCCACTTACCATTTGGTTTTAAAACTGGCCATAGAGGCGCAGAGTAGGTGCTATTACATTGTCTGATTATACCTTTGACCAAAAGGTCATCAATGATCTCCTGGACAGGCTGGTGTGCCGCCAGAGGGATCTTGTATTGTCTGACAAATGTTGGCGGTGCATTGAGTGGGGTTGGGATTCTCACTGCATGGAGTGAGGTCAACCCACAATCTGTTGAATCAGTTGAAAATGACTTTTCATATTTTAGAAGAACTTGGCGTAGTTTGTCTCTTTCTTCATCAGATGTCAGAGCGTCGGCTTGGGCGACCACCTGATCAATCTGTGATGAGACTGTTAAGGGTTCTTGCTCCTTGGGGAGCTCCAATGAATCCCTTTCTGAGTCGTCGGGCCTGTCTATGGGTAAGACACCATAGGTTTGAGGTCCTTGGTCGACATCATTGGTTGAGAAAAGAGCTATGGCCTGTGTTGGTTTCGTGAACCATACTGACCCAGCTTCTTGACTCGGTACCAGATTGTCTGGGAGTCCTCCCAGAAATGGAATGCCTAGTTCAAAATCATGAAAGTCAGTTGAAATCAACCATCCTAGCATAGTCTTTTTTGGGATCAGCACCTCATCCATGCCAGTGTTACACACAGCAATAGATGTGGTCCTGGAGTCAAGACTCACCTGGTTCGTGGCTTCCACGGACAGTCCCAAGTTGAAAAATGCAGGAGAGGGTTGAAAATATGCCTGTTTATGGCTAATAGCTTGTCCAGCTATTATGTGGATTCGCACCATTAGGTTAATCACCTGAGATGGTACTGTGGTGTCTTGGTTGCTAGCAACCTGGCAGGCCTCTGGGATGGTCTGCCCAGCCTTAAGGCTCACTGTGTCTAGCACAGGAGTATCCTTTGTGGCTGGTTTGAGGGACCACAGCACCTTGTTGATGGTGTCCACATGGACACCCAACCTTACCAAAATGTCAGAGCCTATGTAGGATGCATGTGGTAAGTTTTGGATAACGAGAAATGGGTGAACCAGTTCTCGTTGATTCCAGTTCAGTTTTAGGTTAATGACTCCTTCTGCGGTCATTACCTGTGAACTATTGGGAACTAATGGAAAGCGGAAAGCTTTTTTAATTAGTTCTAGACCAACGTGTTTGTGAACCAAGGTTTCGTAGAAAGCTCGGTTAATTGCTGATTTATCTGTCCACAGAGACAGTACAGCATCGTTGGTGTGGGACCCTTGGATCTCTACACCCTTAACTACCAGTGGTAGGTAGTGTTTGGTGGACTCTGACTGTTCCAGCTCACAGAGGAGGCTGTCTTGTTGAGTCAGAGTTTGGACCTCTTGGGTTTCTTTGGTTTCACATGTTGTTAGAGGAGTACTCACCGGGTTCGTGTCCTCGGCTGAGGAGTCCTTTGTGCCTTCCGCGGTACCTGCTGTTGGGCAGTCTGTGTCACACTCCGGAGGCGTATCTATTGGCAGTGGTTTGCTCACTTTTGTCCACATTATTTGATCACCATAATCTATAATCGCGTTAAAGCGATTTATAAAATCCTGGCCAACCAAAAATGGGAATGAGTCAACATGGGTCACGTGTACCGGGTGGTACAGTGTCATATTGCCAATCTGCATGTGAACCATTGCTATAGCTGTCAGGGTTGTTTTCATTTCTGAGAGACCCTGCATTTCTATAGCACATTCAGAGAGAGGTATTATCCTGTTAACACTGGCAGCGGCCGTCCTCAGCTCCTCGAACAGTTTAGCTGACATAATTGTTATGTCTGCCCCACCGTCCAAGAGCGCTTCGTGTGTGAGGACACCTTCGAGTGTTACTGACAGGTACGCCTT
>NC_056509.1:31409922-31432062 GCF_014905685.2 Nematolebias whitei
GCTTCGTGTGTGAGGACACCTTCGAGTGTTACTGACAGGTACGCCTTTTTGGCGGCCCCCTTTCTGATAAAGTTACACAGAAACCTCTTGGGTTTTTTCTGACGCTTCTTCATGCGTTCAGATTTATCTGTGTAATCTTGATTTGTCTGAACCGTCAGTACAGCAGAAGCTGTTTCTGAGTGTTCAGCTTGCGATGACTCGTCATCGCTTGTGTGTGTGTTTACCCCCCCTTCTTCAGATGAGGGGTTGTTTGAGTCAACAACAGCAACGTCTTGGTGTGTTTCACCGACATCTGTTATGTTGTCATTCGCGCCCTCAGATGTAATGGGAATTACATCACTGCAAAGTGCTCCTGGTTGGGTTCCCGTGTCAGTGTGTTTCAAAGTTTCTAACAACCTGCGTATTTTCTCTGTCTCTTCCGAGTTCAGAGGTGTAGGGCCTTGTTTCTGGAACTTTTGTGATTTTTTCGCCTCGGTTCGTTTCGTCCGAGGTGGGGGACGGTCAGGTACGTCTTTCGGGGGTTCCTTTACGTACTGCCCCTGCCGATATGGTTTCTCATATCGTTGCGTCCTGCGCTCACCCCATTTACGATAATCACGTTCATCCTCTGAAAGAGGAGCATTTTTGTCCCAACGTGCACCTTCATTACGTGGTTTGTTATTTTGAACAGACTGTTTTCTCTCTTTCTTAGGAGGAGGTGGCGAAGCACGTCGTCCTTCTAGTTCAAGAGAGTGGGGTTTAACCTTTACACTAGGAAACACTTCAATGGGCGTCTTATCATGAGAACATGCTTCAAACACATTCACAGCACACTGTTTAATCTCACTGATGGATTTTTCTCTGAAATTTGCCATCATTTGTACTGATTTTTTAAAATCAGAGTGGAGATTTTTGGTGAAAACAAACTTAAAACCATCATCTTCTTCCATTCCAGTCTCATTTCTGTTACCAAAATAAGCTTGGAAGATTCTTTTGTAATAAACTTTTGGATGTTCATTCTTGCCCTGCGTGACCTTGTCAGCGGCTGGGAAACCAGCAGGTCCCGTGCAAGAGTCATACTCTTTGATCAGAGCCTCACACAGAAGGTTGTAATCCCTCCTCGTTGCATCTGATAGACGCTCGATGAAGGTGAACACCTCTCTGTCCGAAGTGAGTCGTATCAGACTGATTTTATCTTCTGCCGTAGCATTAGGATAAGCTCTCAATCTGAAATCCAGATCTCTGAGGTACGCTTTTGTTCCTGCTGACCCCATAGGGCCGGGAACGAAACGTTGTACATATTTTGAGACTTTCTGCAAATCATCCATTGAAGGAGACTGTATCAACGGTCTCACATGCGTGATTGGTGCAGATTGGTCAAGGCCTGCTCCTACCGCCCATGGTGGGGGTGGGGGTGGCTGATAAGGAGGAAGAGGTGCATATCGGTGCTGTTCTGTCCCTACCGCCCATGGTGGTGGGGGTGGGGGCATGGTGTCAGGAGGAAGAGGTACATATTGGTGCAGTTCTGTCCCTACCGCCCATGGTGGGGGTGGGGGTAACGGTTTGTTGTCAGGAGGAAGAGGTGCAACAGCATCTGACTGGAGAGTTTGTGGCTGTCTTGGACCCTTAGACTGTTCGTCTTTGAGTCTCAGACCAGGCCGCCCCATATCAGAAATCAGGTTTATAGCTGTAGCTAAATTCTCCTCACAAGCTTTCAGGTCCTCCTGTGATGTCTGATATTTACTTTTTAAAATCAGCCATTGTCGGAGTGATTCCGTCTTGTCTGCTTTGCAAGCGTCCAGCTCCTTCAAGGCGGTCTGTAACTGTGCTTGTAGCACATCGTTATCTGCACGCACGGATTGGTACGCTTGTTCTTTATCCTCTGCTTCCGATAGTGATGCTTCAAGTACTTGTAGTTTGCTGTTCAGCAAAGCAATTTCTGTACTTGTATCTTGCTGTAACTGAAACATCTGTTCATAATGTTTCGTCATGAGGACCTCGTGTTCATTTCTAAATTGACGGACGTATTCTTCCGTCTTTTGAGCCAAATCTATTTCACTGTCTAACCTTTGTTTGATTATAACAGTTTTATCAACGGCCTTATAGAATGATTCTTTCAGCAAGATTGCAATTTTAGCCAGCTTTTCATAACTTGACTTTGTGATTTCTGCAGAGGTCACACTTTCTGCAACCTCCTTCAGATTGTCCACTAACTCTTTTGGGTTCATGCGCTCTGTCTGAGTCATAAATGGATGTAAGGACTCTCCGAGAAGCGCGAGCGCATTCTCCAAGTAGTCCGCAATTCCTTTTGTGTCAAAATCTTTTTCTAACACACCTGCCATGTTTTCACTGTGTAGCAATTTATCTGTTTGAACAGTTGCAAGCTTTAGATATTTTACAGGTAAATATTTGTATTCAAGTCAATGAGTTTTCACACTTATTTTAGCTTTGGGTTTACACAGACGTACTGTTATAAGTCACTTATTCAACTGTGGGTACCTTTCTCAGGTTTTACCCCAATTCATGAATATTTAAGTAAATGCTCTTTCAGCAGTGTTACTTTTTGTGCTTATTTTCCACAGATACTAGAGTACCAAGCTGTTTTTAGTGTATTTACTCTAAAACACTGAATTTTTTATAAACCTGCAAATTTTCTTTTAGTCTCACAGCAATATTAGTTTAAAACATTTTTTAAACCGTTCTGTTCCAGAAATTTGCTATTTTAAACAGTTACTCAATCAACCCAGGTGGGTGAAAAGAGAAAAGAATTTGATGATGAGGAATAATCAGTCTTTCTTCAGAAAAACTGTCTTTGCTCCTGTATAGCTTCTATTTAAAATTAAATAGAGAGATATTTTATTTAGGTGGTAAATTAAACAGAAAATCTCTTTTTCCTGATAAATTTACTCTTATTTAGTGATTTTGCAATTAAACGTGTATTATCCTTCAAGCAAAATGAGTAAACTGTTCAACTCTGTGAATATTTGTAACTGTATCTGTTTTAAAAAGTTAATGTTTATTTTTGTACCTTATTTTTAAAGGATTAACAGTGAAATAAACTTTTTGGTGAATGCTTCTTTGCATAAATACCTATTACTTCTTAAAATGTAAGATAACAGTGTTTTATTCAGCTTTGAGGAAGTTTGTTAACTCAGAATTTGCCTTACAGAAAAATAAAAAGACGTTTAATTTCACTCTTTACCTAAAAAACGAAGTGAAATCTGTGATCTCACGTCTCGCCAGGAGATGTCAGTATTTCCTCAACAATTATAACTCCGTCACTTTTTGTGTTGTCCACTAGGGGTGCTATGACTTCCTGTGGCGTTCGGTTGACATCCTGTTGTTAGCCGCTTAGCTTGAAGTTAGCTTCGGCTAAACTCGGTCAAAATCAACATTTCTGAACGGATTTTTTACACAAAAGTGGCAAAAGTTTTTGCAATCAGACTTTATAGCTTGAACATGAGTGTTTGGGACTGATAGTAGCTTCATTTAGTGATTTTAAGCGTAGTTTTAAGCTCCGGTCGTTAGCTTGTTAGCTTAAAATTAGCATCGCTAGCTTTGTTTAAAAACATCGTTTTTTGGCGAATTTTAAACTCTAACGTAGCAAAATTTCAGCAAGCAGGCTTCGAAGCACTTGACCAGCGTGTCAAAACCACATTAAAGTTACTTTTCAGCTTTAAAAAGCAGATTTTATTTCCCTATGAAAATGAATTTCATATCCGGGTCACGTGACTGAAATCACCAATGGCAGCAGCGTAGGGTGAGAGGAAGTGACGTAGCCACGTCAGTCAAACCTTCAACCAATGAAAGCGCTCCACAACAGCGAATTCAACCAATCAGGAAGCGTTTTCTCTACCTAGCAAGTTAGATTAGCGTAAAATAGTTCGTCACTTTTTCGTCTTTTAAACCATCAAAATGCACTTTTTCTGCTAAAAATTGTAACGAAACAACTTCTAACTGTGTTCTGAGATGGCACTCAGCTTTTAAAACGTTTATCCATCTGTTCAAAATACTCGTTCAAACTGAACAGAACCGAACTGGTCACAGCCGGGTCTTAAAGCAGAACCTCGTACTTTTTAGACAGAATAACGTCTTCCACAGCTCATTAGCTCTTAGTTACACATAACAGACGTACCATTTCAGCTTACACAAGACTTATGACACAATTTCAGCTTTTAAAACATTGCCAGGTCAACGCTTAAACATGCAGCGTTTAGTTGCAGAGTGCAGCTCCAAGCGCGCAGCTCAGCCGCTGCGTAAACTTTACAGCTCATCAGCTGTTACTCTTTCACCATGCCAACACGTAAAATCAATTTACACACGGATTTAACAGTCATCCCCGTACGGGCCACCAGTTTGTAGTGAGTCACGTGAGGTACGTGTCACTTGTTGTATGACAAATATATGGATATATATTTATGCATACTTTTCACGAGTTCTTCATTTTTCTGACTGTAAATGTCGTGCATTGAATTTAACAGAAATGTGAACGAGAGACGTCATTTATCTTTGACCCATCAAATGAATGGAATCATTTATTTTCAGAATCAAAGTTTAACATCAAACATTTACATTAATTTGGCAAAATATGAAAATAATAACAGACAGTTTCACAGAAAATGAACTTCAAATCACTCGGCGGTGATTTGAGGACTTTGCTTAAGATATTTCTAAAATATCTGTACTGATTTATGAGAGAGAGGTGGGTTTTAGAGTGAAAGGAGATTATCTTACAGAGAACTGTGTGAGGGAAGTTTAATCTGTTTAACCAGAAATTGCACGCTTCGTCAGATCCTCAGCTTCTCACGGTACACTTGGTCAAAATAGAACCATCTACCTGTTGACGATGAATCAGCGTTGGATGTAGTTCCTTTCTGACTCGTTTCAGCGTCTCCGTCGAGAGCTACCAAACCTTCAGAAAGTCGTGCGTTGATTAGCTCAAAACAGAATTATAATCCCAAACGTTCCTGGTTCTTCATAACTCCAAACTCTTCATAACCGGCTGCACTCTCAATCTGCTCATTCTGTTGGACTATCGGACCTGTTGTCAGCTCTCATTCCAACATCTCTCAGAACTCTCATTCTCTTGGAATTCTGGAATCCATAATTCTCTATTCCTTCTCTTCTCTATGAACTGAGAAGTTGCCACATTTTATTTGGGTCGACTTCCTGTTCAATTTAGAGCTTTCTGATTCGTGGAAGGACCAGAAAGAGGAGTGGATTTGTGACGTAAGATGTTATCATAAGTCAAGGATTGTTTACAACATACAGAAAAGATTATTGCAGCAACAGCAGACTTCGTGGAGTCTCACACTTTGTAATCTTTTCAAATAGTAAAACATGACATTTTTCTCGGTAAACATTTTAGTTGACCGAAAACCAACCTTTAACATACTTACGACAGCTTGCTCATTTCAGACAGAAAATCAAGAAATGCATATTCAGGTGATTTCTTCTCTGAATGAGGAACAAAAATCATTACTTACTGTTTATGTAAAAATAAAAATTAGTAGTTCTTTTCAACCTGTAAAGCATTGAGTGAACTAACACAATTTGATTATCAAAACATTTGTAAGACAGTAATGATTATAAAGAATTGTCTTTTCTGCTTGATTAATTCAAGAAAGAAAGTTCATCAGATGGTTCAGACTTATTCAGATCAATGAAAATAACAGTCTCTGTCCATCTGGTAGATTTGAGGTTATCTGGTTCACTACATTTACATGGACATAAGTAACCGGATCAAATGGCCGGTCGGAATAAAAGTGTGTCATGTAAACACTCCGTTCGGGTTATTTTTTGTGTATTCGGCGCGATCCGATATAATTTGTGATCAGAACGAAGCGGGTGGTTTACGCCGATCCGAAACCCGATAGGTGCGCATGTAAACGCTTGATCTGTTCGTTTTTATCTGATGGTGAAAAACTGACCTGACTGCGCATGTGCGACTTTGCCATTTCCGCCTGGCTAACGCTAATAATATTAGCATGTCAGGGAAGTAAAACTGGTCGGTGAGCGACACAACATTTCTACTAGAAACTTTGAAAGAGCTCAAAATGATTTATATTACATGTAGCTCAGTCAGGGAGTGCAGCAACGTCTCCACCATCATTAAAACCTGTTGCGGGTCCATTTTGGGTGCTCAGGTTTGTTTACGTTCACCCGGAAGTAGAACTTCTTCTTCGGTGTTTTTTTTAAGGCGAGTTTACCACTCTGCGCATGTCAGTACTGCTGTTCAGAATAAAGCCCGCTGCATGTAAACGCTCGTCATGAACAGATTGTGCCCATGTAAACAATACATTTGAATTATTCAAACAGAACACATTTCAATCCGGTCAAAGAATTCTGCACATGTAAACATAGCTAATGAGGGGTGGTTTATTCCAATTCATAATCTGAACGATGTGCATGTAAACACTTAATCTGATCATTTTATTCCGATTGTGGAAAACTGACCTGACTTGCATGTGATCATGTCAACTTTACGTATTTCCACCTGGCTAATGTTAATATGTCAGGGAAGCAAAACTGATCGGTGAGCGACAACATTTCTACTAGAAACTTTGAAAGAGCTCAAAATGATCTGTATTACCTGTAGCTCAGTCAGGGAGTGCAGTAACGTCTCCACCATCATTAAAACCTGGAGCGGGTCCATTTGGGGTGCTCAGGTTTGTTTACGCTCATCATGGAAGTAGAACTTCTTCTGTGTTTTTTTTTTTGTAAGGAAAGTTTACTGCTCTGCACATGTCAGTACTTCTATTCTGAATAAAAACCCGCTGCATGTAAATGCTCGTCATGAACGGACTGTGCCCATGTAAACAATACATTTGGATTATTTTATCCGAATACATTTCAATCCGATCAAAGAATTTTGCACATGTAAACATAGCTTCTGCGTCTCCTGTGTTGGCAGGAAGCTCACAGGTGGAGGAGGTGGAGACACTTCTGTGTTGCTTGATCGCCAGCTTAGTGCGGGCAGTTGTTGACCAGGAGGGTTAAGATCATTGGCACATGGTTAGGATGCTTTGAGAGAAGTGGAACGCTACATCTGTAGCATCTTAGCTTAGCGCTAAGCAAAGTGTGTGACACTGTAAGACACTGCAAGTGTAAGACACTGTGTGTCAAGGTGAATTAAAGTTGAAATGTCTTTAAAAACCCACAGCAGAATTTCCACAAACTTGGTGAGAAACATCCTTTAAATGTGTGGAATTAAAGTAAGGAAATCTAGGTGAAATGTTGCTTTTTTTGTACACTAGTGGACAATTTTTTGCACACTTTTTTTGCACACTTTGAGCATGCACACACACTAAAAGTGTGTGTCCATGCCCCGGGCCTTGAGTTTGACATATGTGGTATAGAGGTTATTTTTATCGAACATTTACATGATGCTAAACATATAACAATATAATGCTGTATAACATTTTACTGTTCTAATAACAGCAGGAAGTTTAAACGTTGAATTTAAAAAGTTTGGTTAAATTTCTCTTCTGCAAATTAAGGCCGTTTAGAGGCAAAAAATAGTAGTCCCTCGCTACTTCGCAGTTTGACTTTCAAAGTTTTTCAAAGTAAGATTGGACATGACACACGATTGGCTGTTTGATGGACGAACTGAGCGAGCGGCATGGAATTTTTATTTAAAATGAATTATTTTAAATGATTTAGCAACTGCTGCACCTGTATGCAGCCCACAGGTGCAGGGAGAAGCTCCCTCCTGCAGCCTGTCATGATCTCCGCTCTCTGCCACCTGCCAGCCATCCATTGCAGTGGATAAGTGGGCGTGGCAGAGAGAGGAGATCATGACATTCTGCGCTCTTTTAGAGCGTTTAGAGTTTAGAAACATTGTTTAGAATATTGTAAGAGTACCGGAAGGGTTTAAAACACCTTATAAATATAAACACACACAAAAAATACTACTACTTGCAGTACTATTCCTAATTTGCGGTTTTTCACTTATCGAAGCTGGGGCTGGGAACGAACTCCTGCGATAAACCAGGGACTACTGTAATTGGCCTTTTTAAAAACTTTTGGGTTGCTTTACACTTACTGACACTTTAGCAGGTAAAAGTTTTGCGGCTCCCCCAAACAAGGGAAAGACTGTTTCTGTGAAAGTGTACTTGTTGGTATAAACTGGCCTGTTTCGAACGATGTCAAAAAACGACAGGATTCCTTGGTCGTAATCAAGCTGCACTCTGACCTTTTGAGGAAACAAATCATTTGCTACCTCTTTTTCATAACTTTTTGGAGTAAGTTCACGGAGGACATCGGTGCAGACGCACATGTAGATGGCCCATTGCCTTTGATAAACTTTATCATCTGTTTTAGCAGCTACACCCACAGTCCAGTACCCGCTCACTTCTACATCCCAGCTGTGTTTACCAGAGTTGAAGCCTTCAGATCCAAGAATTTCCAAACCACTTAGCCTTTCAGGACTGTCTGGAAAAGGTTGACACTTTTCACTTTTTGTGAAGCTAGTTAAGTTCTCTGATACGACCACTGATGTGGAGCCGACGTTGGGATCTAAAATTACCGGAGCTGTGAAGAAAAAAAAAAGAGAAAAAGCAGTATTCATAAAACGCCTTGGCTTTTTTTAAGTGCTCATAAAATCTAGACTTGCACATATTAAAGACAAAGCATCAACAATATGTATCGAACATTGATTTCTTACTGTACTCTATGATGTCTTTCATCTTTTTCAGGACTGAGAACTGCAGGTTCCCGACGTGTTTGGCCTCGTCGATCAGTGCTCCTGTTGGATTTTTGGGCTGTTGCAGATCACACAAAGATCTGAACGTGGAGAAGGCGAAGAAAAATTAAAAATAATAATAATAATTTGAAACTCAACCAAAATTAAATCTGTTGTGCTAGAAATTAAAAGACTCAAAATTTACTCAAAAAATTTAAAAACTACACGGTTTACATTTACTTTCTTCAAGTACTTTGTGGAGGACCAGTTACAGGGGGCTTTAGAACAAGTGACCCCCCCCCCCCCCCAAATATGTGGTCCTCTTCCTTTAAACATTTTGTTTTGTTATGTAATTAATTAATTTGTTTTCTCGTGTTTTATAAAAGTATTCAGTCCATGAAAATATAGGTTTTATTTTTGAGTTTAAATAGAGAAGCAGTTAAAATCTGCATGTGGTCTGTAAGAAGTGGCTAATTACAAACAAAAAAAACTGTGACAAAGCAGACTTTCTCAGAATTTTAGCTGATAGGCTGATAGTTGTGTTAAAGGTAAGAGCAGCTCTGCTGCCTCGCTAGAAAACTTCAAGTTAATGTGCACGTGATCAGTACTGTAATTTGATTTTAACAGGGCAACCCAGTTTTTCATGGTGACTTTTCTTTTTCTGGATGCAGCCACACACCAGATTACACAGCATCGAAACAACCTTGGTAAGGGTTTGTGACAACATTCTTTTAGTAAATGACTATAGTCAGTTTGTGATCCTTGTACTCCTGGACATTTCCACTGCTTGACCACAGTACCCTTTTATTGTGACACTGGGTTTGGATTATTGGTGTAGCATTAGCATGGTTCTGTTCTTTTCTGAGCAACAGGAGTTTTTGTGTTAATGTTGGTAATAGTTTATCTGCTTCAGTGCCTCTTTCCTGCAGGGTCCCACAAGGCTCTATTCTTGAACCTCTTCTGGTTTCATTGTATCTGCTCCCTTTGGAGTCTATCCTGAGGAAACATGGTCGTTTGTTTCATTGCTATGCTGATGATTGTCAGATTTATCTGCCCTATTTACCTCTCTGATCTACTTCAAACTTATGTTCCTTCTTGGGTGCTGAGATCATCTGACCAGCTGTTTTGATTGTACAAAAACAAAGCTGAAGCTCAGAAGTGATCAGGCTTTTCAGACATTGGCCCCAAACTTTGGAACAATCTGCCCCTCAACATTAGACAGGCCACTTCACTCCCTGCCTTTAATTAATCTCTCCTAAAAACACACCTGTTTTCACTGATGTTTAACACAGTGTGATTTGATTTAGTATTTCATTGTTTCTCATTGTTTTTGTGTTCTTATTTTGATGCTTTTAATTACGTCTTTTTGTTTTCTTTAATTATTGCCTTGGTGTTAAGCACTTTGGTAACAGCTGCTGTTTTAAATTTGCTTTATAAATAAATTTGACTTGGCATTTCCCCCTCTTGGCTCTGCGATGGGGGTGCAAAGGAGAAATTTTAGTGCAAATAGTCCAGGAAACTTACCTCTTCATAGTTGTTTTAATGTTCTGTCATAAAAAAAACAATAACATGTCAAAAAAACACATCCATTTTTGTTAAAAGATCATAATTAAGCAAATCTTGACAGAAGATTCAGTGTTTACCAGCATGAATGGAAGGTCTCCTGTTCTCATCTCTTCTTCGACTGTTTTGATTTTCTTTGAGAGTTCAGATATCTCTGCAGTCAGGTTTATAATCGTCACCTTCATCACGTCTGTCTTGACTGTTGCCTCTTTTCGACATGCATCAATCCTTCCAGCCTCCTCTTCTCGCAGGAACTGGTAAAGCTTCTGAAACTCAGCTTTGATCCTCCTCTCGGTCTGCTGAGCCTGAGACTGAAGAAAAAATAAATTAAACACTTTTAAAATAAGCGCAGATGACACGTCGCTTTTCTTCGTTCGTTTCTACGACTCCAGAGACTTACCTGGATATGAGTCTTCATTTTAACACAGTCCTTTTTTACCATTTCATACGAACCCCGTTCACTTTTCAGGTTCACCAGGTTGGTCTGAAGTTGAGCCTGGAAGTCAACATGTAGGGTGAACCTTCTGCAGCACAACACTTTTAGGTTTTATCTGTCAGTGTCGTACTCACTCTGTACTCCTCTGCTGCTTCACTGATGGGAACACAGTTGTGTTTCTTGTGTGCTTTCGCGTCTCGACAGACCAAACAGACAGGCTGTTGGTCCTCCAGACAAAAGAGTTTGAGTTTCTCACCGTGCAGATGACAGAGCTCCGCGGGTCGTGCCGCTCCTTCCCTCTCTCGTCTCAGGGAGTCAGACAGGTTTTTCAAGGCTATGTTTGGAGGTGGCTTAGACATCAGAAATATTTCTTTACAGACGGGACACGTCCTCAGCTTGCTCTGTCTCCACCACTCCTGAATACAGTACTTACAGAAGCTGTGACCGCACAGCAACACGACAGGATCAGTGAATAAATCACAGCAAACCGGACATGTGCAGTCTGCTTCAGCCTGTGGGGCGTTTGCAGCCATCTTGTTGATTCTTCTTATCTGTTTCCTGCTTGTCTCACTCAGTCAGTTTTAGTTTCACTTTGAAACGCAGTCGTATTTGCTCAAAGCTCTTGTTGTAAACAAATCCGAATAAAAAAGTAATAAAAAACAAATACTCATCTGATATACTGATTTTCCAAAAATCATCACAGTCTATACAACACACACAGATCTGTCCAAGTGTCACTTCCTGGTCAATTCCCCCTGCTTTCAAAAGTAAAGAGGGAGGAGCATTTTTTTTTTTAATTCAAAACATTCTTTATTTGTATCTTTATTTGTGACAAGAATATCAGCCATTATAATCAAAAATAATTTAAAAAGCCATAAAATAATTTGCCAAATTAAATTAAATTAGGACAAAAGAAGAGCAAATAGTGTAACCAAATTTTATACATTTGTCTTCATGCTAAATGTTCAAAACATCAACAAGTTGCTTTCAAAAGAGTTATTCAGAATCAGCTTTATTGTCATTGCACAGAGCGCAATGAAATTACGTTCCAGTACAGCCCATCCAAAGAACCACAAACAAACAAACACATAACAGACAGACTTGGGTAGACGGGGTGATTGAGGCGGCAGCCTCTGAGAGGCACGCGCTCCTTTTTCATTCGATTAGAAAAAGGATGCATGTGAAGTGGGTGGGAGTCCCAGTTAGGGCTTTAACAGACTACTCAAGTAATCGATACATCGATTCCTATGACATCTCTCGAGTTTTTATATTTCATGTCGAGTATTCGTAGTGACGTCATTACGTCGCCGTTACGTCATTGCATCACTTGTCACGTGATCCGCATCAGGCACGGGCTACAAAATGGATTCTTCCAAGCAGACGTATGGAGCGGCGCAGGCCCAGTCTTGGCAAACAGGTAGAAATGCATCAATAGTCTGGAAATATTTCACTAAAGATGAATCTTCAGGTTCAACTACCGTAAGGAAACAGAAAATGAATCAACTTCCTGACTGTTTGGAGCTCCTTGCGAACCAGTGTTACACCATAATCTGTGACCACTGTATGTTGTGACCGTAGGGGGTGGTGTTGCATGCACTGTTGCAGGTCACAGAATATGGTGTAACACCGGGTCCAATGACCGAACCAGAACCAGCTTCCTCTGACCTTGTTTCACAAACAAAAAGCAAAAAATATTAATCTGTAAACCTATTAAAAAAAACTATAAACATATTAATTTCTAAAACTAAACCTAATGCTCAACACTGTGAGCAGTGGTGCAGTGTGGTCAACTGCCCCACTGTTTTTAAGTTTCGTTTTTGACGTGCCACACGTTTCTTTCACATTTACAGCTTAATAATAATAACTAATAGTTTTGTTTTTCCTGTGACTTATTTACAGTATGATAAATGGTAATACCAATGTTTTGTTGGTCTGTTTTTTGTAAATAATAAATTATGTTTTTTTGCGGTTTTATTTATTTATTTATTTTTGCGTCTTGAGATATGACGTCATCAACTACTCGAGTTTAATTATGTTAATGTCGAGTTTAAAATTATGTAGTCGTTCAACCCCTAGTCCCAGTACAGGTCGCCAGGTGAGCAACACAGCCATTGACGCCCTCGCTTCTCCTAGATTGCTACACCAGCGGAGGGGCAAGGAGGGAGGCCAGCGAAAGCATGAGTTTGAGGAGCCAGGGCCATAGTCCTGAGGTGGTGCAATGTTTATCAGCCGGCTCGGTTGAGTTCTGTCACAGATCCATTACGGTGAATGTCAGAAGTTTTTTTAAACAGGGAATGCAAGTAACCCTCAATATTCTGGTGCAAGTTCAAGTGGCTAAGAGTTACACTGTGTATACGATTTTTTCTCTTGTCCAAAGTGAAGGTGAGTGACGGATCCTGGTGAGTAGATAGCACCACTAGACGCAATGGCAGAGGCAGGAGGTGGCCAGTCTTTGGCCACCCACCATTTATCAGTTGTAGTTTCCCATCATTTGAGGAAACTACACTTTTAAGCAATAAAAAAACTAGAAAGCATAGTTTTTCCAAAAATAGGGGTGGCCAGTTTACAATACATATGATATCTGGAGGTGGCCATCTTGGATTTTGACAACATTTTCTTTAGTGAGCTTTCTTAGATGCAGCCACACACCAAAATGGAAGTTGAAAACTCTGATTTTTCACGTTATCACATTCACAAGACAGCCAAATGGGCGAACAGACAAACTATTTCCAATTCCTATCTTTGCTCAGAAACAGGACAACAGCTATACAGGAGCATTTGTATTATGTTAAAAGTTCTTTTCATACATAAAAGAAGAAAGTTACTTTTTAAGCTCTGAGTGCACCTACCTAAACTTATGCTTTAGTTGTACAGCTGCCAACTCCCCTTTACTTTTTAGTCAATTCCTCTGATGCACATTCATGCTGAGGGTAGAAGAATAAAAAAATGTAAAGATGCTTTCATATTTCTCTCTTGAATACATTTGTTTTGGCAAGCATTGGTTAGTTAGGTGCATTCAGATGTGTTTGATAATAATTGTTATTTAACCTCTAAGCCCAAAAAACAAGAATAAAAAAATGCATGCAAGCAATACAGCAGGCAGAAAGCATATTGACTGATTACATGAAAGGAATCAGTAGCAACTGATGCAAGTGGTGCAACTTTGTCTTTCTTGAAGGAAACGCAATACTTTAATGAAATATCAGAAACTACTTTTTGCAATGTTGAATTAGCAACATCACCAGAAAGTAAAATTTTGATGTAGTATCACAGATATGTCACAATGGAAGGCTGGTGCTAATAAATGTGCAGTTAAAAACAAACAGTTTTATCTTTGCACATAACTGCAAAAGATGCACAACTGCTCAGTTTTTTTTTACAAGCCACGAACCGCTAACGGCTAAGGCTAACGGTTTTGACATGACACATGCCCACTGACTGCTTTGTGTTATTTATTTATTTATTTTGGGCCATGTACATTTGAGAAATCAAAGCATGCAATAAGGTTAAAATCTTTGCTGCTTCAAAATGAAAAAAATAAAAAATAAAAAAACTCTTTTGTGTATGTGTCAGCTCAGTGCACAAAAAGCTCCAGCATTAGTGTTTTAGTGCTGGAGTTAGCCGTCAGTGCAACAGGTTATCCATATCTGTCACCGAGGATCAGTGCGAGCTTCGTTACATAACTTTCCCCTCGTAGCTCTTCCAGGCCGGTGTAATTATTACGGCTGGGAATAGTGCTGTGGGAATCTTTTTTGTGTGTGTGTGTGACTGTTTCTATACTTAAATATAATATCCATAACCATAAAACATTGCAGGCATATATGAAGCCAAGTGTTTGTGATCTGGCTGCTGTAGTTTCCCCAGAGTGGTGCAGTAAAACTGTCCTGAGCCACCATTAGGAGAACGTTAGAAGGAACACGGTGCAGAGACGGGGCCTGGACGAGAGTAAGAGCACAGCTGATGGGAAACTAATTTAGTGTGGCCTGATAGTCCACCCTACCCAACACACACACACCCTCAAACACACGTTTGCTTCCACACAAGTGAGATATCTGCTCAGAAAATATCGCACACTCTCATGTCTTTTACATTTACTGGACTGCACTCACACACACTTGATCATCTTCTCACTAAGTAAGACATCTGCTCCATCATCTGCCTCCAGAGACAAAAGACTCGAAAGCAGTTCAACACGAAACTATTATTTTCTCTGCAGATGAAAAATTTAGCAAAAAACCCATCTCAAATAAAGTATTGTTACACAACACACAGCATCAGTGAATGTGAAAGACGTTGCATGAACGCTGCAGCCACAAAAGCTTTATTTGGAATGTATTCAGATTCAATTAAAACAAGTGTAATGAACTAACGAGCAGTCATGGGTACCCTGTCATTTAGGATGTGGCGATAAAACAGGATCAGATTTACAAGAAGACGGGGCTGGCAGGACAGGAAAAACCAGAGGGAGGTCCAGGGTGACAGACGCACATTTACTGTGCAGAGGAAACAGACTCATATGGATTTTTTTTTATGTTTTCCCATTGAATTTTGTGTGTAATAAAGAAAATTTCAAAACTTAACTCAAGTTGAAATGTATTTATTAACCTTTGTTAATAATCAGGCAAATCTCATTGAGATCTCTTTTGCAGTTTGCAAAATATGTATTTATTTTATTTAATATTATTATATTTATTTTATTTTTATTTTATTTTATTTAACCTTTATTTGCAAATAAAGGTTGAATGAATGAAAAACTGGAGCCCTAGCCTGAAGATAACCTAAAAAAACATGTTTGAACTACGGGAGGGAAACTGGAATACCCGGAGAAAATCCATGCAAACATGAGGAGAACATGCAAATTCCACACAGAAAGACCCCATGTCCAAAACAGATATTGAGCCCAGGATCTTCTTGCTGTGCAGCAACAGTGCTAACCACAAGCCGTTGAGCTTTTTTTTTCTTCTAACTTTTTCAAAAGGCTAAAAGCTAAAAGCACAAAGTAAAGAACCATTGGGACGCAGAACTAAATGATTCTAAGACCAGAAAGGCCCAGTAATGATACAATCAAAAAAGTTCTAGTGGCTATTTATTTACAAAATCAATTAAGACAAATTAAGTAAACTTCATTGCCTCTGTGAGGAAATATTCCTGCACAGACATTACATTTGCATAATTAGTTAAAACATATATTAAAAAAAGTGTTAAAATTTACCATTTCAAATTTCCCCTTGACACCATGCACTACATATTTAAGAATATATTGTAGCTTCATAAAATAAAGAGAATAAGATGGAGCTGATTTGTTTGCACCTGTAACACAAACCTGAAGGTAAAACCTGTGGAATCATCATCAAGATTTTCTAATTCTATAGGCCAGGGGTCTGCAACCTTTACGATCATAAGAGCCATTTTGTGCCTTCATTCACTAAATTAAAAATGATCAGAGCCGCAACAACTTGCTGTGATTATCAACTGGTGGCCCATGGGCTTTTGTGGCCATTAGGGGTGACATTATAAAGCTAAAAAATATCTAATCATTTAGATTTTTACAATTTAAGACAAATGAAAATACCAGATTCTTGTGTGTGTGTGTGGGGCAGCACGATGGCGCAACTGGTAGAGCTGCTGCCTCTCAGCGAGCAGGTCCCTGGTTCAAACCCCGGTCCAGGGGTCTTTCTGGGTGGAGTTTGCATGTTCTCTCCGTGCATGCGTGGGTTTTCTCCGGGTACTCCGGTTTCCTCCCACAGTCCAAAAACATGCATGTTAGGCTGATTGGTAACTCTAAAATTGTCCCTAGGTGTGAGTGTGAGTGTGAGAGTGAATGGTTGTTTGTCTCGTTTGTCTCTATGTGGCCCTGTGATGGACTTGCGACCCGTCCAGGGTGTAGCCCGCCCCTCGCACAGTGATTGCTGGACATGGGCACCAGCGACCCCCGTGACCCAAAATGGAATAAGCGGGTAAAGAAAATGGATGGATGGATGTGTGTGTGTGTGTGTGTGTGTGGGGCAGTAGTTTTTACTATGAACTATGTAGACCTATGTATTTTTTTTAATTGTGGAAAAATTAAGTATAGAATAAAGCATAACGTTAAAGTGAGTATGTTTTACTCCTTGTACATGTTCCAGCAAAAGAAATGACAGGAAGACTGTTAAAACTAGTCCTTTGTTGTCATTTGTATAACAACCAATACAATTCAGTTTTGTGTTAGTTTTGATCAAAGCTTTGAAGAGCCTCTTCAGAGTGACCAAAGAGCCACAAGTGGCTCCAGAGCCGCAGGTTACAGACCCCTGCAGTAGGTGATGTGTTTTGGTAGCAAGGCTAGGTTACTCATGAAGGCGGTGTCTTGACCAAACCTAACCACAGCAGCAGCTTTGCTCCAGAACATTACAGAAATTTACGACGTGTTGAACGTCTCTTTTGTTCCACTCTGGCATCTCACCCTGCCAATTAAAGACACCTGTAGAGAAGTCATTATCACCACAGCCTTTGGTTTCATCAACTAAACTTTTGTCCAGAATGATTTGTTAGATTTTTTTAAATTTTAACAAGCTCTCATCTTACAGCGTCTCCAAGAAACATGATACCGCCATCCTAATGAACAGAATAGATCAGTTTCATGCTGTTGTTCCTGTTGCTTTTGGTACAACAGGAACATTTTGAGTCCAAAATGCCCCTGACTTGTTTCTATGCTCTCAGCTCCTGAAATAAACCCTGTGCAACATAACATTTGGAAATCCAATTTGAGATGCACGGCTGGCACAGGGACGGGAGAGGTATAGATTAACTGTAGTAATAACTATAAATCATGACTGAAATGCTGCCATGTCACATGCCACACTGCACCACTGATGACCAGGCCCATCTTTCACCGGGTATTTTTATCTGCATGCCCTGACACTCCACTTCTGGAATCGTCCTCTCGTTTTACGTCGTCAGCACCTTGGCCCGGACTGTGCACAAGTTCCTCACATATCTATAAATACCAGCCAGCTAAATGGCATTTTCTCTCACCCGCCCACCCCCAACCCCCCACTGCTTGGCAAGAACCAGCAGCTTTGTGACTTGGCGAGGAAAGTTGCAGCCCCTTCGCCACCGGACTTCTTGGGGCTTATAGCCTCTGGAGAACAGCAGCCTCCAACAGCAACAAAAAAAGGGTCTGTCTGCCACAGCGTTCAGATTCCAGAGTGGTTCCAGTTTGATAAGAAGCTGCAGTTGGTGTCTTTACCATGTCAGCTTTACCACAGTTCTGTAACCAGTGACAAAATAGAAAATATCCCAGCTAAACATAATGTGAAGTCAGTGAGAAGCAACAGGACATGGAGTTTTTTTTTAGCTTCAGAGCCTTTTCTGTTCAAATAGTTCATTTCGTTGAAGGTTGAAACATCGTATATCAGTGCTTGTTGGCTCATTTACACATTTTCACACACATGGGGAGAGAAATGCACAAACACCTGTACATGTTTTCCCTGTCCAGAATGTTCTGCCAAGTTTTTTAAGCTTGCTGACATGAGGCACTAGAGACTGCAGGTCACCAACAGCTTCCTGCTATTTTGGGCCGCGTCGCAGCTTGAGGTTTTAATTTATTCTGCCAAAGTGAGTCAATCACTTAAAGGATAAGTTCAGACCTTGAACTGCTGCTGGGTGAAAAGGCTCGGGGCGAGGAGGTTGGATGAGGTGGAGTTGGTGGAGCGCAGCATGCACACAACCTTATTTTTCTTATAGGAATCAAACCAGCGTATAATGACATTATGACAGCAAATAAACTCAGATGTTAGAAATGACCAACTTTTGTTGGCCACAGAATGTGTTGAAAGGTTTGAATGTACAATTCAGTCAGCCAATGACAACAATAAAAGTAAACATCTGACAGGGTGGGACGCAAGAGCGAGAGCACATCCAGATTGTTGCAATAAAAGTCTTTTGGGGGAAAAACATGCACATGAAAATTCATTTATTGGTATCTGATGTTTCTCCCTCACTTGCTGTACAGTACATACATACATTGATCCTGTTCAGGGATCTGATATTCCCCTCTGTAGCTGATGAAGGGTACACCCTGAATTGGTCACCAGTCCATCACAAAAACATACTGTACATGAACCATCCAGCACAGAGACCAACTAAAGGATCGTGTAGAATCTACTGTTGACCGAATTTTGCATGAGAAAACTAGAGTACACAGAAAAAAATAACCCAGGAGTGCACAAGAACGCCCAACACACATCTATATGTTTTAGCTGATAATACAGTATTGAGCCAGAGCCATCGGTCTTGAACAAACTGCAGATACGGGAACTTCTGGGCTTGAGTGAAAAAAATCCCACACCCAGAGGGAGTACTCCACATTTTTCTAGTTAAGAACTTTGGCCTCAAACTTGAAGGAGCTGACTCTCGTTGTAGCCACTTCACACTCATCTACGAACCACCCCAGTGCACGCTGAAGATCATCTCTTGAAGACGCCAACAGAACCACATCATGCTGCAAAAAACAGAGATGAGAGCCTAAAGTTCCCAAACCAGACGTCCTTTTTTTTTTTCTTGTCATTTTGTGATCCTCTCCATGAACCTGCATTGATCGCGACTTGGTGTTGAGAACGTGAACACAGCTTTTGCTTTGGTTTTACCGACAAGGACTGGATAATCCTTGAAAGCAACTCCAACACCTGACTCAACCGCAGCAAACCCCTCCTTTTGGGGCAAACGGTCACTTCCATTAATGGTTTGTCTATAGTCCAACTCTCACCCATCAAGAGATGTGGATCAAAATTGAAAAAACAAGTGGTCGTATGACAGGCTTGTGATCTGTCCAGGGTGTATTCAAACCCCCTTTGGCACAATGGCTGCCTTCAGGCCCAGACCTCCCTTGCAAAAGAGAGCTGTGATCTCAGTGGGATTTGCTTGGTTAAATAAAGGTTAATAATAATGGCCACTGAAGCCACCTGCTCCCCTGAAACCCTCTAAACAAACAGCGGGTAAAGAAAATGGTAGGCTGGAGTGATCAAAAGAACTTCCTGGAAACCAGCAACTGAAATGAGCATTAGCTGAAAAGTAGTCTTGCTTAGCTTTAAAGTGTGAAAAGCTCAGAGTAGAGTCACTGCTCCTCTGCATTGAAGGAGGTCAGCTGAGGTGCTCCAGGGACACCTCCTGGGCACCTCTCCTTGGAGGTTTATTATGCATGTCCCACTGGGAAAAGATCCCAGACCAGTCTCAAAACTTGCTTGGAGATTTGGTCTGGAAACACTTGGGGATCAAGAGGGGTTGGAGAGTGTCGCTGGACCAAGGGCCATCTGGGTTTCCCTCATGGACCTGTTGCCTCCATGACTCAACCAGGGAAAAGCAGAAGCCGATGGATGGATGGATGCGCACAACAGTATCATTAAATTACTTAGAGACGATCTAAGTCCCAAGGAGGAGTCTTAAAGACATATCTGGAAATGTTTAACCCTTTAGGTGATGTAAAACATGCCATGTAGGATGTGGCTGAATGGTTAAAGCAGTCACCCTCCAATGCAGGAGTTGGGGGTTTGAATCCACCAGCAGCCACATGCCAAAGTCTCCATGGGCAAGACTCTGAACCCCTCATTGCCTCCGATGTGTGTCCCATCGGTGAATGTGATTTAAAAAAGCTCTGATTAGTCTCTTTAGAATGATTTGTTCAAATAGCTTTGTACAGATCTAGTAGAGTGCTGTATGAATGGGTAAAGGAGGGCACAGATTGTAGTGTAAAGTGCTTTGAGTATCTTGATAAGATAGAAAGGTGCTATTTAAGTACAGTCCATTTACTAATACTATAATTATTAAAATTTAAAAAAATAATAATCTCTGCAAGAAAAAGAAAAAATACCTTTTCACAAATGTGTGGAAACATATTTGCTGTTAG
This sequence comes from Nematolebias whitei, assembly GCF_014905685.2. Taxonomy (NCBI): domain Eukaryota; kingdom Metazoa; phylum Chordata; class Actinopteri; order Cyprinodontiformes; family Rivulidae; genus Nematolebias; species Nematolebias whitei. The sequence goes on from NC_056509.1 coordinate 31,430,464, forward strand.
TGCATATTAGTCTGAGTACAATGTTTCAAAATGAGCCCAATATTTAGAAGAAACATGCATCATTTTACAGGTTTTGGTTTAAGACAGTAAATCAGTGATTATTATCTCTGTTAGCAGCAGGCCACGATCTTTGGCAGGCCATGCCAGCTTCGAATTTGACTCCTCCAGCTCCTTGCCAGCACACCCACACGTCAGTCATTATGTGAGATCACGCTTACTACGCATGGCATTGTATGACTTTGCACTGCCCACATCGCCGTTTCTTATAGTAAATGACTAATGAGCAGGTCACCTTCCAGGATGACATATTCAATTCTCAGCTGTTTTACTGCGAAGGTTGTATTTCTGTTTCAGCTATGATTGTTTTTTTCATATCAGCTAATTAGCCAACCAATTATCAAAAAATAAATAAACTAAATCAAAGCACTGCTGATCACAGATTTGTTATCAAGAAGTCTTTTGAACACCAAAAACAACAGGTGTTGTGTTTGAAACGGAGACTTAAAGTGAACAGATGTTAAAATTATTTTTGTGCATATTGTGTGTGTGTGTGTGTGTGTGCTATGCTTGTATGAGCATGTATGCAAACGTCAGCTAACTAGTTACAAGAAGGGATCAGTCAGTGAGGGAGGTTTCAGACACTATGTTTTCAAATAAATGACAGCATGATAAAAGAATGCTGATCCGAAGCATCAGCCTCTGAATCCGTAACATAATAGTAATTTATTTTCTCTTTTTTTCCTGAATAAACAAATCTCTTAGGCCAAACTTGTCATATTTCTGTGGCCGTTGTGAAACTGCAGCATCTGACTTGACTCACAGGATCTCACTGGGTTTTGATGTGGTATAATTCTTATTGATTTATACCTCTGGCATGTTTTTTTTGGCTCTTTTCTGGCATTATTGTTTGGCATTTCTGTCTGTGACTGCATAACCAGAACCATGTTTGTTTTCCTCTTCCATGTCTCTTTCCAACATGTTTCCATGCTTATCTTCATTTAATATCATTTTCAGTTGTAATAACAAAAAAAGGTGTTAAAAATAGCAGCAGTGATTATGTATTTACCATACAATATAGTTCAAAATAACTAACATACATATTAATATAATTTATTTACAGTGTTTATGAAAAACAATATTAATAACTGTCAGCTGATTTTTTTTTTTTTTTTACCACAGCCAAAACTAAGTTAAATTACATTTAAATTGACATGTGAAAAACAGTAACTGTTTAATTATGACCTGACAGGCTGACATGATCCTGGGTTTAAAGTGATTAAACAAGGTAAAAACAGTCATATAATAAAAATAATTTAGTCAACATAAAAACAATAAAATGAAGTGAAATTCTACGCATGGTGTTAAAGGCCAAGGAGAATAAAGAGGAAAGAGGCCCAAAAGGAGGTCATTCCACCACTTTGGTGCAATGACGTCTAAAGCCTGACCCCCTTCCTTTGAGAAAATTCAATTCATTTCACGATGCATGCTCAATAATCCAGGTAGAAAAATCTAAAAAAGTTAAATCTGGTCCTCTGGACATTCAAAAAAACAAAACAAAGCAAATCAACAAAAAAATGTAGAAACGTTTCGTCTCTCATC
>NC_056509.1:31432462-31433605 GCF_014905685.2 Nematolebias whitei
CTGAGGAAGTCTCTCGGATGAGGGACGAAACGTTTCTACATTTTTTTGTTGATTTGCTTTGTTTTGTTTTTTTGAATGTCCAGAGGACCAGATTTAACTTTTTTAGATCAATTCATTTCAGTTTTTTTTAATACAGTGCCAGTCATGACAGATGTTGTATTATGGCAATGTACAAAAACTTTCACATACATAAACTTAAATTTGTTCTAGAATTGCGCCGCTGAAGGTGGCTGAATGTTGGAGCAGCTTTGTTACTTTCATTCTGAGATTTTGCTTTTGGAAACTTTAATTCCTCTTTTTCTGGATATAAATCTCCTTTTTTGGATGATTGTTTCCTCTGGTATCGGATGCTGTGCAGCTGGAAGGATTTTTACTGAAACTTTTTTAGTTTTGGACATTTGTTATGATGCGTAACCATGGCAACAAGGCAGTTTTCTACAACCAATAGCAGTTGATTAACATCTCAAAAGCTCAAATAATATCTCAACTACAGCCCTAAATCTCAAACGAGTTGAAAGTGATGTTCTGTGGATGCATTCTCATCTACTTGCCTGCTGTGCTTGAGTACCTGACCACTGAGATCCTGGAACTAGCAGGAAACATGGGTCATGACAGCGGAAGGACAGGATCGTCCCTCAGCACCTACAGTTGGTTGTCCGCAGCAACGAGGAGCTCAGCAGGCTGCTGGGAGGAGTGGCCATCGCTCTGGGAGGAGTTCTGCCCGACATTCGGGTGGTCCTACAGCCTGAGGGAACCGAGAGGCCAGCCGAGTCTGGGTGGACGGATCGGACGACATCTGCAGCCAGTTTCTTAGGATCCACTGTGGGATGGACCTTTACAAGAGATCCTTCCTGTATACAGCCATCAGTGTCTATAACATCTCTTAATGAAATGAAGATAACGTGTTACAACAACAAATAATTTCCCTCTGGAATTAATAAAGTATTTTTGAATTGAATTGAATTGAATTGAATAAAATATGTATATATAATGTGCATGGATAATCAGCAGCACATATCAACAATCAAGTGGCATTACAGTGATTATTTCACAGTGATTATCCTGGTTAGGGATTCATGAGTCTAACAGTCTCAGGTAGAATAGAATAGAATAGAATAGAATAGAATAGAATAGAATAGAATA
>NC_056509.1:31433615-31446877 GCF_014905685.2 Nematolebias whitei
TAGAATAGAATAGAATAGAATAGAATAGAATAGAATAGAATAGAATAGAATAGAATAGAATAGAATAGAATAGAATAGAATAGAAACAGCCTTTATTGTCCCACGGATGGGAAATTCAAGTGTAACAGCAGCAACAGCAGCAATAGATAAAAAGATAAAAATATTTCACACAAAAGTTCCTAAATGTTAATAAACAATACAATATATAAAGAAATAAGATGAACAATATCAATAATACTGTTCAATATGTATTGGAACATTGATAAGAACAGACTATTTACAATACAGTATTATAGGCAGAGTGTGTGTTTTAGCAGAGGTCAGCATGTATTTAATCCTTATTGAGTAGAAGCTGTTCCTCAGTCGTTCTACACTTAATGCTCCTTAACCTCCTTCCTGAGGGGAGCGGGGCAAAAAGTGTGTGTGCTGGGTGAGTGGGGTCCTTCATGATGCAGGTGTCCCTCTTTCTGCATCTGAAGATGTAGATGTCTGTGATGGTGGGGAGATTGACTCCGACAGACTTCTGTGCAGCCTTCACCACTCTCTGCAATTGTCTCCAAAAGTCTAAGCCTATAGCAGCATAACTAAGAGATAGCTCAGGAAACCAAGCCAACCCTAACTTTAGGATTTATCTAAAAGGAAAGTATTAAGCCTAATCTTAAAAGAAGACAATGTGTCAGCCTCACAGACAGAAACGGGAAGTTGGTTCCGCTAGAGAGGAGCCTGATAACTGAAAGAACTTCCTCCCATTCTGCTTTTGGAAACTCTAGGAACCACAAGTAAACCTGCAGTCTGAGAGCAAAGTGCTCTGTTAAGAACATATGGAACAAAAATATCTGTAATATAAGATGGAGCTAGGATGTTGAGGGCTTTGTATGTTAGAATTAACGTTTTTAATTATATTCTAATTTTGACAGAGAGCCAGTGAGGAAAGCTAAAACTGGAGCGATGTGATCTCTCCTACTAACTCTCATTGAAACTCTGGCAGCAACATTTTGGATCATCTGAATTTTTAAAATAATTTTGGAAACCCAGCTAATAAACACTTGCAATAGTCCAGCCTAGATGTGATAAATGCATGGACCAGTTTTTATGCATAATTTTTGGACATGATGTTTCTAATTTTAGGTTGAGGAAAGCAGTCTTAACTTTTTTAATGTGGCAGTTAGTTGAGCTGCCACCAGTTCAAGTATCTTGGGGTTTTGTTCACGAGTGAGGGAAGAATGGAGCGTGAGATTGGCAGACAGATTGGTGCAGCATCTGCAGTATTGCGGACTCTGTACCTGTCTGTTGTGGTGAAGAGGGAGCTGAGCTGTAAGGCAAAGCTCTCTGTTTACCGGTCAGTCTACGTTCCTACCCTCACCTATGGTCACGAGCTCTGGGTAGTGACTGAAAGAATGAGAATGTGGATACAGGCAGTTGAAATGAGTTTCTTCCACAGGGTAGCTGGACTCTCCCTTAGAGATAAGATGAGAAGTTCAGTTATCCGGGAGAGACTCAGAATAGAACCACTGCTCCTCCACATCGAGGGGAACTAGTTGAGGTGGTTTGAGCATCTGGTAAGGATGCCCCCTGGGTGCCTCCATAGGGAGGCGCTTCGGGCGTGTACAACTGGGAGGAGACCCCAGGGAAGACTCAGGACACGCTGGACAGACTACATCTCTCGGTTGGTCTGGGAACACCTTGGAGTCCTCCCAGAAGAGGTGGCTGTGGAAAGAGATGTCTGGACCTCCCTGCTCAAGCTGCTGCCTCCACGACCCGACTTCGGAACAAACGGAAGATAATGGATGGATGAAAAATAACCCCAAGGTTTTTAACATTAGAACTGGCCAAATCAATTCCATCCAGAGGAAGTGAAAAGCTGCAAAGTTTATTCCTAAGATGCTCAGGTCCAAAAATAGCAACTCTGTCTTGCCTGAGTTGAGAAAATCTCAAGTTTTCTGTCAGAAAAAAATCCAATGCAAAACTGATAACAACGTAAAGTTTTTTTTTGGTGGTGTTGTTTTCTTTTTAATTTTTATTTTTTACAGATTAGAGTATTTTTTTCTAAATTGTGGCTGCAATCCACTCTGCTCAAACTAACGGTTAACCCGTCAGAACGGTCCAAAACTAATCTCTGCTTCTCAAAACCGAGGTCGTTCAAAGAGCTATCTACAACTGGTAAGACGTTAACTGTTCATAACGTTTCCACAGAACCCCTGAACGATGCCTTCAGTTTAAAATAAAATGCTAAAAAAAAGGTTAAACCTTTTTTTTTAGCATTTTATTTTTTTAAAGGTTAAACCTTTTTTTTATGTGTTTCTTCTTAGGTTTCAAATAAATAAATAAAGCATGAATAGGAGGTGGTCAGTGGGTGCATGTTGTTTTTACTCAGGTACGATATTTAAAACTAAGAGCACGTGACGTCATTTGGACCAACTATTAATAAGTCGTCGTTTTGGTGCCCACACTCCCCCTCCTCCCCTCTCATCTGAACCCCTTCTTTACGCCATTGGACACTCGCCCTGTCTGTGTCGGCATAGCAGCTGTGCGCATGCGCAGCGGCGCGCGGTCTCTCGGTAAGCCTCTGATCCCGCGGGCTCAAACCCCTTTGGTCTGACGGTAAATAATGTTGTTTCCCGCGGAAGTTAACGAGCCTGACATCGAAACAGAAGCCCGGAGTTTGAGCCAGAGTTTGTAAGTGTGTTCAGACCGGGCCTGAGGGCTCGGGTTCGGTTCTGGTTTAACTTTTTATTTATTTCTTTGGTGGGGGGTAATGCCCCGCACCGGCTGAGTCTCAGCTGTGAGGAACCTGGGAGCTGGAGCTACAGTTTATCCACAGGTATGTTAAACTTCCTGTCTTAAACGTTTCACATTTTATTTCACACAGCTGCAAATCTGCTTTTAATTCTGCTGTCAATTTTACAGCACACCGTCAAGTTCAGACTTTAATTAATCACTTTAAAACTCATTAAAATGATCAAAAATTAAACAGATTAGCATAAATTATTACGTCTGATGCTAATAGGGGCGTAACTAGAGCAAAATCAAACGAGTTTGTTCATGTTTTCACAGTTCTCAAACAGCATCTTATAGTTTTCAGATTTATTCCGATAAGTTCAGCCTCCAATTAAAGTTATTTATAGGCGCGTGTTTTTAAAAGGCCTGTGTGGTGTTTTGTCCAACACGCGCTGAAATGATGAAAATGATGAGTTCATGGGCCTCGTGCAGACACAGCTCGGCCCCCACGTGGAGTTTGTGTTTATATTTGATCTGTAGGAAATAGAGGGGAATCTTATACCGCAGCCCTGCTCTCTTATTCCTGCAGGGCTTCAGTGGCCCCTGGTTATTACCCCCCTCCCTCTCCTCCTCCATGCATCAACCCTTACTGTTACACACCAACCAGAATCTGACAGGGGCCCATAATCCACGCAGATTAGATTACACACCTTTAAAAACATCTGATGACATTTTGTAAAAGATGGTAATAATAAAAGCAATCCTCCCCATCGAGTTAAAATAAATAAACTGATCACATTTCTATTAGCAACTATTTTTCCTGTTGGGTTTGAGGAAACAAAGCAAGGCCTGCTGGGAAATTGTGTTTATTGTCTTATGAAATGTTCCTTCTCTGATTGGAAATGAGGATATCTGTAAATAGGGTTAAATTTAACCACAGCAGTAACATACTAGTTTTTAATATTTTAAGAGTGCATCGTTATTATGAATGTATTTTAATCTGTGAAAATTGCAAGTTAAAATGTAAAGCTGCAAACAAAGAGAATGGTGAATTTCTCTTAATTTTGTTTTTATTTTATGTAAGTAAGACCTATCAATCAACGTTTAACCAAGCTGAAGGTAAATGTTGTCTAATTTTTATTGGCATCCAGAGTGTAAAGATGCATTATTAAATTCAGAGGTTTAAATAGATTTAAACACCAGTCGATAAACATATTAAAAAATAAAATAACATAAGAAGCTGTTAGTTAAAAGTTACTTAATGTTGATTATCAGTTTGTATTCTTGTGCCATTTAAAAATAAAAGCTTCACTGCTTAAATTGTGTTCCACATTTGGTTTAGTTTATTAAACTTTGAGAAAAAAAATCTTCCAAATAGGTTGTTTGGGATCCAGTCTTAGGTTTTAATTTTTTTTTTTTTACTTCCCATGTAGTGTTGTTTGCCGTCTTTGTCTGAAAAAAAAGCTTCAGAGATATTTTCATTTAAGGACATCAGGGGGCCAGATTGAGATAATCCAGGGGCCCCTTCGAACCCTCATTGTATTTTCCTGATGTGTTTTTTTCAAACATAACACCATATTCTCCCTTCTCTGGAAAAAACTATTTATTTATTATTATTTACATTATTCTGGGGAAATTATTTAATAGGCAATAACATAATTTCCCCAGAATAAGGAGGGCTGCAGATTATATTCCAAGAGTTCCAAGGCCTCTGTGAATGCTTCTTTTGAAATAAATTTGTTTTTTAAATTGTCAAAGTGATTGATTGTTTGAAATCAATCGTCAGATCGATCGGGTCTAAAATGCGTGACGTTTCTCTGCAGCTTCTTCAGTTCGCAGCCGCCTGCGGTTTGTTAAACATTATTCTCTCTTAGGCTCTCCGAGCGTGAAATTACCGCAGTCTGCAGCGGCGTGCAGCCCTTTTTAACCCCCCCACCTCCTCCTCCTGCTCCTTCAGTCTCATATGTGTGTTTTTTATGTCGCTGTCAATAGCCACAGTGAGAAATATAATTCTCTCTTCGGGGACTCTGAAGGAAATGGCAGGCGTTATTGATCTCCACCCACCACTACCGCGGGCTCAGTGTCAGGTAACTGCTGGGTGGGTTTTAGGGCCAGCCGGATTAGAAGTTGGATCCAAAGATGCTTAAAGGCAACATTTAACCAACAATATCGTCCGCTGTTGTAAGGAATGTTATTTTGCTCACATCTGGCTGTTAGGAAAAATATCTAATCAACCAGTTAACACATTTTATTAACACTCTCAGACTGTAATCTACAGCTGATAAACCTTTGGAGTAAAGCCATTTAAAGATGGCCGCCACAGTCTGCTAGGCGTAAAAAACAAAAATGGCTATAACTCAGCTACATTTACAGATATTAACCCCTAATTTGGTGTGGTAGTAGCTGAGAGTCCTCCCCAACATATACCTAGGGTGCTACATGCTGTGCGTTACTTTTGTTTAAATTTCAGCAATGTTTGTTGTCTGTTAGCAAAATATCTCGTGAACCACTTGACACATTTAATTTAAATTTTCAGAAAGTAATTGTTGGATGAACATCTATAACTCTTTAACTTCTGGGGTCAGCCCAATGCAAGATGTCTGCCACAGCTAAGCAATATCACTTAACGCAAACGTGGCCATGACTCAGTAAACGTAGCAGATGTTGAGCTAGAATTCAGTGTGGCAGTAACTGAGAGTCAACCTCAACACGTACTCTGAGCACCAACAGATCTCACAATGGTAGGTGAGATTAAACGCTGAATACTTGACTTTTGGTCCAACATTGGTGTTTGGCTAAAAGTCTTCAAGTCTTCTCATGAGATGATTTCAGTCAAAGTTTTTATCACGAAAGGCTGCCGGCGATTTGCATTCCTTCATGAATTTCTAAGTCTTTAATTTATAAATAATCAGATATGATGATTAGGCCTGTCGCAATAAACAATAAATCAATTCATCACATGATAAATGAAAATTATCCAACTCATTTTCGTTTATCGGCTTTATCGTTTCTTCATGTGTCTCTCTTTCTACTGAAGACACTCGATGACAAAAGGCTCAACTCCGGTGTTCTTCACTGACCCCTCCCTTTCTCTTTTCTTGTTAAAATCTGTTTTAACCGTCCAAAATTGCGTTTTTGGATCGTTAAAAGCAGCAAAGCTAAGCTACGAGCTAAACAGACCGACCTCGGGGAAAAAAACTCTGTCTTGTCGAAGCTCCAAAATACACGGTGGAAACCCGTGCCTTCGTCTAAAAAGTTGTTTATCTCTGCAAAAAGAAGCTGAGAACTTGTTTACTGATTTGTGTGACAAATGCTATGCTAAAGAGCTCAAACCACAGAAAAACAGGAACGAGAGACAGCCCATGTCACGTCAAGAGGCCTCTCTCCTCTTTTTCTTAGAGGCACACTGCTCGCTCTCTCACTATCCATCCTTCAGTTCAGTCTTATACTGCCATCCATTTGTCATAAAAGGTACTGTACACAAAATTAACCCAACATTTCTTCTTAAATTTGACAATTACTAATTATTGTCAAATTTCAAACAATATTATTGTTTATCGCAATAATTTCTGAGCCAATTAATCGCCCAGCAAAATTTGTTATCGTGACAGGCCTAATGATGGTACTTTAAAAGTCATTTTCACTCTTTGAGGGTGCAACAAATACTGCATCTTAAACTTCTTACTAACACTCTATTTGCCACCAAATGGACAAATCTAAAAGTTCCCCTCTGTGAGTTTATTTCACAATAGACTTTATGTTGATTTAATAGTTCAGATAAATGAAGAATAGATGACCTGGGTGGATTTTGTCCTTCCACAAAGGTGAGCTACAGAGAGATATGGAGGGGAGGAAAAGCAGGGAGGGGTGAGGAGAGTGTGTGTGTGTGGAGGGGGGTGGGGGTGGGGGGTGAGAGAGCTGGAGGCTCCGACACAAATCAATTCACCTGAGAGACGCATTATTGTCTTCGGTTTCAGGCCAGAAGGAGCTGAGCGCTATGAAAAATTAAAAGGATGCCAGTTAAGTTTAAAGGATCGAGATAGAAAACTACTCCTTGTGTGTGCGCGTGCACATGCACGCACACACACACACACACACAATATACTGCTCTTATTTCTCAGCTTTATATTAAAACATTAATTATTATTTTATCTTCAATTACCTTAATCTTTATTTGTTTTGTGACATTTCACAGTGCATGTTAACACAAAAATAGGTTAATCAACTAAGTGCAGAAAAGTGACTCTTTCACCGTTTGGCAGGAAACGGCTCAGATCGAGTGATATCTGCAGATGCATTAAAAAAAAAACGAACTTTTCATGGATAGCTCGGCCTGGAAACGATTTATCGGCACTCCTTCCAACATTGCTGGGAACCACAGATCTAATGACGGGAGGGGGACTTTTGTGTTTGCGCGTTTGTGTGCTCCCTACTCTTTTGTTCACTCGTCAAACTCCTCTGACGCCCTGTGCACAATAAAAAACCGAGAGGACGCATTGTTGTCCATTGTTCCCAGCTGGACGTTTTGTCCCAGCGTCACTCTCTGCCTTCTACAGCGACACGGGGAGCGAAGGCCTTCTCCCGTTCGCAGCGTCTCATCTCACTCAAGTTGTGGACAATCGCTTGGCTTCCAATCTCCCTCCGCCAACCTGTCTAGAATTAACGGGGTCACTCGCTGTGTTCGTGCACCAGTCCGTCACCGTGTCTGTGGCCCGGGGCCCGCCAGGCGGCCGTATCGTTTACACTTCTCCCTTTTCATTGTTGATATTTACTTCTGCAATTATCGCTCCACTTCACCCTCCGTCAAAAACGATATGCTGAAGTTAACGCCGCCGCTTCCCTCCGTCAGTCTCCCGTTGCCCAAGCGTACGCAAACGCGCAGTTCAACAGACACGTGCACAAAAAGGCGAACTCGCTGTGTGACTTCAACTTAAAGCCAACCATACATTTCCTCATAAAAACATACATTCAGGTGGTCATTTTATCATTGAATGATATTTAATAATCTACTAACACAGACTTGAATTTCCCCTTCTTGTCTTTGAAGCGAGATTGAATCCTGCCTGGAGAAGCCATGATGGAGGCCTCACAGGACCTCAGCGAACAGATGGTGAGTTACAGGCTACTGTCTGCTGGCAGCTCTGTGTGTCGCTGGCTGGGTGAGTAAGTTTACCTCGCATTGGCCACACAAGTGAGAGGTATGGCGTATAACATGGATACTGATGTGTGTGCGTGTGCACGTGCGCTCTAACTCGCAGCAGATGAGGGTCAGTACTCTAACCATATGGCAGCAGTCAGAGTTAATGGGTCTGCAGTTGAAGTGATGCAGAACATGGACATCAATCTGAGACAACTGAGTGTTTGGGATATTTTGGGCTTCTTTTGTTACATTTAAAGTGATAGTTCAGAACTTTGGGACGACGGACGCCGTGCAAAGGTCACAACTATCCATCCATCTATGCAGCCAAGATACAAAATGTTTGTCTCACACTATAACTGACGTTAAAATTATAATGAAATTCTTGTTTTGCTTGCTTCCTCCTCGCAATCAACAAACCAATAATAAAATAAATTTTAAAAATCCTAATAATATAGGAATACAAAGGTTTAAATAAAAAAAGAGACGTGCGTCAATAAAGATGTAAACAATTAAAATAATGTAAAATGGCTTTAATAAATATGTGTATATATTGTATACACGTTAGAGCTGTCATTTCTAACCCGGCCCGGACCGACCCGGATTATGGCCGGTCCGGGCCATTGTAATGTGATTAATGTGCGGGCCGGGCCAGTCTCTTTCTTTGATGCGGTTTTACAAATCATACAGCACAAATAAAACTTGAGAATGCACTAGGGGTGTAAATCACCAGCTTTACCACGATATGATATTATATTGATTTGTTTGTATGGCGATATGATTTTTCTCCATGTCACGATACGATTTCGATTCTATTCGATTCACAAGTCTGCGATCGATATATTGCGATATCGTATGCCCATCTAATTTACATATAAATAAATTTGAAAAACAATTCAGATTTAACTGTTTTATTTCTATTATTATAGGCACCAGGCATTTAAATAAAAAAATCTTTTTTTTTCTTGATTAATAAAAAAAATAAACGACCTGTTGAGTATAATCTCACATTTCTCCTGTTTAAGTGCATTTTTTTTAAACCAGTTAACTTAATTGTCCCGATTACCTTTCAGTTATAAAGAAACAAAAATAGATATTGAGCTTACATAACATGGCTATGAATGCCGTGTTTCTTCTTCAGGTGAACGGCCAAATTTGTCGTTTCCCGAGTATTTTAACACCTGTTGCATACGGCATGAGTTTTGTCTGTTGAGCCGTCCCTCTGTCGGAATCCAAAATATTTCCACAGCGTTGATTTAAATCCAGCAGGAGAGTGAATTTCATTATCTGCGTTTTCTGCCTCGTCAGCCATGTTGCTGAGGCGGCCGCAGAGCGCAGCCGCGCACGGAAATGGTGACACAGACGGGCCTTGGGAATTTCAAAATAAAAGCGTATTTTAAAGATGACGATATGAATCGATGTTTTAGTTTTGCCACGATATAATTGAATCCTTAATCATTTAATTGTATTGTTACACACCTAGAATGCACGGTGTAAAATTGTGTTAATGTACTTGTGTTTGTCTGAGCACTGATCAATTCCTGAGCCCATCATAGGGGGCCGATGAGTCAAAGGAGACAGACATTCCCACTTGCAATGGGAAAAATGTTTGCCAATAAAGTTAAATATTTTGAAGAGTATGAGTGTTACAACAACTAAAAGCCATAGCGCCCATCTCCTGAATCAGCTGAATGTTTTGGTTTTTAAACGGCTAACAAACCTCTCAGTAAAATAACATCCATGCGGATGCTGACTCAGCATTCTGTGGTTCCCCGATTTTGGAACATTTTCAACACCTTCATGTGATTTCATGTGGTTTTCCTGGAAAGGAGGTTGTGCTGGATGTCCTACCAGTAATTACAGCTAGCTGCTGCTGCTAGCTGCACTTGAACCTCCCACCCCAAAATAAAATGACAACAATCAAATCCATAAAAGTTAGTTTATAAAATTTAAGAGGCATTTGGATGAACTGTTTAGATAGTTCCAACATTTTTCAGTCAGGTCATCTGGACAGTTTCTTTTTTTTGTGCTGAAATGTTTCACCTTCGATCTGGAAGACTTCATCAGTCAAGGAAACGCACAACAAAACTGATTCTTCCCCCAATTCCCTGATTCTTTTTTCCACTCTGGAGTAAGCTGTTGCAGATAGCAGTAATTCACTTTGGTTGTGGCCCTGCTCGGACTAGTCGTTAGATCATCAGTCCAGACTGAGGTCTTTTAAAATCTATCTAAAACAGGTAAGCTGATTATTATTCTTAACCATTCCGCACAACCCTGCTTCCATAGATCTGACCTGTCCCTTTAAAGATTTGGAGAAAAATAGTTTGAAAAAAAAAAAAAGAATAAGCAACCGAACAACACAAACGGAGCCGGAGGGCCCTGAAAGTGTCGTCGGCGCAGCGTCCCAGTTCTGCTTGTTCAAAGATCAGGCCGTATTGTTGGGAAAATGATTTTGGCGGCGAGGAGGGCCACTCACATTTCAAAGTCGTTAGTCAGCCACCAGAGCAGGTGTAATTTCATCTTCTCCTCCTGCTCCTCCTCCGTCAGGCCTCTTTCCCTCTGACCTGCCAGCCTCCACGGTAATAATGGGACGAAATGGGACAGAGTCCGTGAAGTATGTTGGGTTTTTTTTCTCCCTCGTGCTTTTTGTGTTACACCGTCAGACTCGCTCAGGGTTGGGTTACAGGTTGACCCCAGCCGAGAGCGTGTCCCTCACGCAAAGAAAGAAAGAAGGAAAGAAAGAAAGATTTTCTTTCCTTCTTTCTTTCTTTTTCTTCTTTCTTTCTTTCTAACTCGTCTTATCCAGATGTGAAATATTTATGCCCATTTTCCCTGTTTACGTCCCCTGCCTCTAACCGGACAGTGATATTATTTATAATGTGAATTTGAGCTGCAGCTCAGAGACATCGATTAATTGTTCATGTTGGAAATAAGATCTCAGAACAAGGACAGCGATTTTTATCACCGAGTCATGGCATTTTGCACTTTTTAATGTTGATATATTTGTTGTTGGACTCAATAATGGTTTCTTTTTAAAACTGGGTATTATAATAAAACAGGCCATAATGTATTTACATGTGTGTGTCTGTTAGCAAAATATCTCATAAACCATTGGACTGATTTTAATGAAACTTTAAGAAGGTAATCAGTGGATTTAACTCTACAACTGATTAACTTTTAGACTCGGATTGATTCAAGATGGCCGACCATAGCAAGCTGACCTTAGAAAATACAACATGATTATAACTCAGTCAGTTTTACAGATACTGCGCTAACTTTCAGTTTGGTAACAACAAAGTCCATGCTCAATAATCCAGGTATACAATCCAACATTTTTCAGTCAGGTCATCTGGACAGTTTCTTTTTTGTGCTGAAACGTTTCACCTTCGATCCAGAAGGCTTCATCAGTCAAGGAAACACGACACAAAACTGATTCTTCCCCAACAGCTTACTCCAAAGTGGAACAAACCAGTTCTGCTTGTGATAAGATGGTTTCAGTTGGGTAGTAGCTGAGCATCATCCCCAACACATACTCCCAAGTGCTACACATTAATGGGACATTGTTGTTTAAAACTTTGTACATTACCTGTTTGAGTCAACCTTGTCTGTTAGCAAAATATCTCATAAATGGCTGAGACTCTCAGAAAACAATCTTTGCATGTACTTATACTAATTCTTTGGCATCAACCTGATTCAAGATGGCTGCTACAGCTTTAAGAGAAGATAAAAACACTGTAAAAATGCTAAAACTTTTTACAAATATTGATTTAAATGGTGGAGTGGTAGTATCTGAGAATCATCTCTAACACATACTCGAAGAGCTAACAGATCTCTAAGTGTTGAGTGTTCTGATCATGTGTACTGGTACTATTAATGTTGAACCAAATGATGTAAAAGTTCACTTTTTTTTTCCAAGAAAAAATGATCCCGGAGTGAACCTCTGTATTGAAAGGTGGTGTGTGAAATGCCTTCCTTCAAGGAAAAATGAGACTTTTATTTAGTCGTTAAATTTGTCTCTTAAAGTCTGTTTTGTTCATTAAGTGTTTAATGTTTAAGGCGACATCAGTTTACTGTAAATCCTAATTTTAGTTGTTACGTTTCTGTTTATTTAGCTCTATTCCTCATTCTGCTGAGAGGCTGTTAGTCATAGACGGTGATGGAGAGATGCACCAATCAGTTTTCTTTGCTACATCCACATTTTCTTTTTACTGTAAGTTTGACCAGCTCTTAAAATATTGTATTCATTTACAGTATCGTATAATTAGAATTCTTCCTGTAGTTTCTTTTATTATAACTTAACAATTAAACGAGCGCTCAAAACGAGACATTAAATGAAATAATTGCTGTATTTTCTCTAAAATAGCACTAGACTCGAGCCTTCTTTGTCTGATTGTCACAGTTTTAAAAATCTATAGCACTGTATGTTCAGAGGTTTTTGAACCAAGAAAATCTTATTAAATCCTATGAAAACCCTTTATATCCCTGAAGTAGTTGCTGTTAAAGTGTTCCCTTCATTGGAACTGGTTTTTTTTTAGTAGGTTGTGATGCATAAAACAAAGTGAAACCTTTCATCTGAGAAGTTCTTGGTTGCGTGCCGTGCACTCAGGTGATGGATCAGATTTCTGAAACCTCGATTGTCGTCTGGAAAAAACGCCGTTCGTTCAATTCCAGATATTCCTTGATTTTCACGGCAATGTGTTTACTTTTAGTACAGCTGATACGTGCCAGAGTTAGGCTTATTAGTGGATTCCTTCATGTTATAAATGTGATGCTTTATGCTGTGTGCGTGATGCGTTTACTCGACCAGCACAGGATTGGATTTCAGTGGGTCTGATCTATAATCTACTTAAAATCATTTCACTAAGTGATCAGTACCACCTATGACTGCAATAGGGTTTTCAATAGTTCTAAAACATTGGATTTATATTATTTAATTTTCATGAACATTACAACAGATTTCAGATATTTCACAAACAAGTTTGTATGTTTAAAAAAACAGGCAAAGACAATCTGAAAGGTCTCTTTTTAATTAAACATTTAAATGGTAAATGAACAGTACTTGTGTAGCACCTATTTATCTAATCAAGATACTCAAAGCATTTTACAAAAAAATGTGTTAGACCTGTCACGATAACCAATTTTGCTGGGCGATTAATTGTCTCAGAAATTATTGCGATAAACGATAATATTCTGGTGAAGATTCTCAGGCATCCAGGACATGATGAATTCAAAAAGCGTTCAATACAAAAACAACTGGACTTTATTTGTAACAGAAGACGTTTCGCTCCTCATCCGAGGAGCTTTCTCAATTCAAAGAGCAGAGAGTGAGAGATACAGGTTATAAGGCTGAGTGAGATGACACACACACACACACACACACACACACACACACACACACACACACACA
>NC_056509.1:31446887-31473790 GCF_014905685.2 Nematolebias whitei
ACACACACACACACACACACACACACACACACACACACACACACACATATATGTAGATTGGCAGTTCACACCTAAAACCTAAAACAGTAGGTCTTTGTTCCTCTAATTCACAGACGAGGCCCCTCTGTTCCCATCAGGTGTGAAAACCGGCTGGGAATCTGTTTTAAAGTTGCATTATATGTTTTTGAAAGTGGGAATCTGAGGCCTCCTCCTCTGTTAAGAGATGGTTTTTCTCTTTTTACATAAATTGCTTCCTTCACCCCCCTCTCAAACTATCTGTGTTCTCGGTCCAAAATGTGCACATTTTGGTCCTCAAAAGAGTGTCCCTTATCTGTGAGATGGAGGTGAACAGCTGAGTCTTGTCCTGTGGAGCTGGCTCTCCTGTGTTGAGTCATGCGTCTGTGAAGAGGCTGTTTAGTTTCTCCAATGTAGAGGTCTGGACAGTCCTCGCTGCACTGGACCGCATACACTACACCACTCTGTTTGTGTATGGGTGTCTTGTCCTTAGGGTGGACCAGCCTCTGTCTGAGAGTCCTGCTGGGTTTGAAATGTACTGGGATGTTGTGTTTGTTGAAGATCCTTCTGAATTTCTCTGATACTCCAGCAACATAAGGGATGTATGTTTTTGTATTGAACGCTTTTTGAAACGATAATATTGTTTGAAATTTGACAAAAATTAGTAATGTTAAATTTAAGAAGAAATGTGGGTTAATTTTGTGTATAGTACCTTTTTTTTTTACCACTGAATGGCAGTACAAGACTGTTTGAATCGAAGGATGGATAGTGAGGGAGCAAGCAGCGTATCTCTTTAAGAAAAGTGGGAGGGAGGCTCCTTGACGTGACATGGGCTGTCTTTTTTTTTTTTTCATTTACCCTTTATTTATACAGGTAGTCTCATTGAGCCACAAGAACTCATTTTCAAGAGAAACCTGTTTAGGGAGCAGATGGGGGTTAAGGGCCTTGCTCATAGGCCCAGGATGGGGCGAATGAGGGTGGGGGCAAGTGTGGGTGCTTCACCTACCCCACCCACATAATTTTTGATGTTGTCTGTACCGGGGCGTGAACCGGCGATCTTCCGATCACGGGCCCACCTTCTGTAACCTCTGCGCCACCACTCTCCCCTTGTCTTGTTTCTGTTTTTCGGTTCTCAAAATATTTGTGTGGTTTGAGCTCTTTAGCATAGCATTTTTCACACAAAGCTTTTAATAACAGATCAGTAAACAAGTTCTCAGCTTCTCTGCATAGAAAAACAACTTTTTACACGAAGGCACGGGTTTCAACTGTGAATTTTGGAGCTTCGACAAGACGGAGGTTTATTCCCCGAGATTGGCCTGTTAGCTTAGCTTGTAGCTTAGCTTCTCAGCTTAGCTGCTTTTAAACATCCAAGAACACAATTTTGGAGAGTTAAAACAGATTTTAAAGAGAAAAGAGAAAGGGAGGGGTCAGTGAAGAACACCGGAGTTGAGTGTTTTGTCATCCAGTGTCTTCAGTAGAAAGAGAGAGACACGAAGTAATGATAAAGCTGATAAATGAAAATGAGGTTGATAATTTATTTATCATGCAATTAATGGATTTATTGTTTTTTGCGACAGGCCTAATATGTTCCCATTTACCTCCACCCACACATTCATACAGCTCTCTACTAGATCTGTACAAAGATAATCTGAATC
This sequence comes from Nematolebias whitei, assembly GCF_014905685.2. Classification (NCBI taxonomy): domain Eukaryota; kingdom Metazoa; phylum Chordata; class Actinopteri; order Cyprinodontiformes; family Rivulidae; genus Nematolebias; species Nematolebias whitei. The sequence continues at coordinate 31,448,558 of NC_056509.1, forward strand.
TGTTCAGATTAATCAGTGCTTTAGATCACATTCGTGCACTGATGCGACACACATCACAAGCAATGAGGGGTTCAGTGTTTTGCCCAGGGACACTTCAGTGTGTGACTGCTGGTGGAATTGAACCCCCATCTCTCCTATTGGAGGACAATTGCTCTAACCATTCAGCCAAAGCTGCCCCTGTCTATATCAAGTTCAAGGTTCTTTATTATCATTTCCATCACATGTGGTACATGAGGTGGAACAAAATTGTGTACTCAAGGTCCCAGTTGCACCCAAAAGTAACAATAAGTATAAAAAGAAACAATATTATGTAGTGTATATATTAATAAAACTAAGCAAAAGTCACATTAAGCTACAAATATAGATGTATATTTTTAATAAAAAATACATTTTAAAACCACTTATGAATAAATGCTGGTTACACATATCAGAAAAGTTGGGGAAGAGGCTACAAGTTGAAAAACTTGAGTTTACATAAAATTAAATATACGATCGAATATCTCATCAATTTGAAGTTAATTGGAAATGAGAAAAATTGTCACAATCAAGACCTTTATTTATTTATTTTTTAAAGTGGCTGAACAAATTGATTTATTCATAAATGCTACATTAAAAATTGACTTTACCAACACATTAAAACACTTTGCCTGTTTATTTTTTCTCTCTCTCTCCTCCTGGTAATAATTTTAAACCCTGTCAGAGTATAAAGCCCACAAACTTAGAGAAACTTGGAGTTTAAACCCCTCTAAGAGGTCAGGAACACCAGAAACTCTCTGACTACGAACAGTTTGTTACTCCAGCCATTAATGCCCCAACAAGACAATTTCTAAAATGTGTAAACACGTTAGTCAAAAACAAGTTAAATTATTTACACAGTTTAATTCCCTCGTCGCTCACATCTTTGGAAATTTAAACAGAAAGTGGCTGATTTCCCCCCACTCTTCTGCTTTGAAATAGGTGTGTCTCGAGTGGCTAAGAAAACAGTGCAGACCTCACACACAAAGTTTCGGGGAGTTGTCTGTCGATACCTGACACCCCCCAGCACCAAACACACACACACTCCTCCTCTCTATCCTTTTAAAGTACCCCGTCCTGTACTTCCTCCGCTCCACCCTCTTCTCACCACATCCACCTGCACGTCATCTGGGTTACGGTCAGGCGTCCTCTCTGGCCGCCCGCCTGCCTGCCGAGGGGACCGCCTGCCGTCTGGGGTCCTCGGGGAGAACTGGAAGGGGCTTGGGGCAGGGCCAAGAGCGGTTAGCCTCAGAATGCTACTTTTAGCTTGTTTGAGTGTCTCACTCCACCTGTTGTCACATTTTTGTTCAGCTATGGAAAATAAAAACCGTTTTTAATGCTCATAGACTTTAATCAGTTGAACATATTTCAGATAGACAAGAAAAAACACATTCAAGCCTTTCTCACATCGCCATCGTGGCTCTCGATCCATCGGAGCTCCAATGTGAGCGCTCCAGTTTTTAGAGAAAGACGAGTGAGATGGAAGTGTTTTTCACTCTAGGAGTCTCCTAGGATCTGAATGTACAGCTACCTAAAGAAGACAGACGTGGATAAAGGGACAAAAAAGAGGGGAAAATGATGTTTTTAGCTGCAGCTAAGGGAGACCTCTGGATCAGCTGTCCTAGTCTGTGTGCGCAAAAGAGAGAAAGACTGGCAGGCATCAAGCAAAAGAAGGATGGGGTCAAGTTGCACCCCTCTTTCACCCCTACAACCCCATCCAGACACATTCACACAAACTTACACGCAGCAGCAGTAGCCCAAAGTGAACACCAACCAACCTGTTGGCTAAAGACCACGCTGGCGTTTTGCACTCGGGTCGTTTTGGAAAAAGTCTGCCCGGCAACAAGGCAAGTGGACAGATCAGAGAAGTGTGGAGTGTAACAGCTACCCCGTGGCATCTCGCTAGTGGGTTGGCATGCAAGCTGTGGCACCGAGGTGCGCTTCAATTTCACTTCAGTGTCAGTGATTCTTGTAAGATTAATGTTTAGCTGACAGCTGAGCACCGCCGTGAGAGCCCTCGCCTCAGACTCTGCAAAAGGTGTTCGTTTAATTTTGCTTAAAAACACACTTTTATTCCCTGGCTTTCAGCACTGTGTGATCTGTGCTGAGTCTGTGTGCATCACACTGTGTCGGTCATGTTGCAGTTGTTGTTGTTATCCATTACTGTTTTTGTTGGTTTCTACATTTTTGGTGTCCTGTTATGTAATCTGTTGCTGTGTGCTTGTTCTGTTTGTCCCTGTACAGCACTTTGGTGTGCTTTGTCACTGTTTAAAGTGCTATATAAATAAATTGGTATGGTATGGTAATTTCTGTTTTTCTAGAGATTCACGCAATAAATGAGCCTGTTTTTAATGTGCATCCCAATGACTCATGTAATTTTAGCGATGAAAAGATCTGGGAAATTTGTACAGGAGAAGGCAAGAAAATTAACTTTATGAAACTGAAAGGTCAATGGCCAAGACTACAAATTATACCCTGAATAAGTTTTTATATATTCATATTTTCATTCTAGAAAAAGACTTTCTTGTAATCTTTTAAAGTGGTTTTGATAAATAGATCTCCAAGTTTTCTAAAGGCCTTTCTAAGATTTTTTTTTTTTTTTCTTGGGTACTTTTCCACTTATTCTCTGTATTTCTGTTCAGTACTTGACCCTTTTTGAACAACTATTTGTTTAAGCGACTAAACTCTGATCTACAAACCATTCAGGTATAAAAAGGTTCCTAAACTGAAGTGACCCAACCAGTGTTGTCGACTCAATTCAATTCAGTTTATTTATATAGCCCCAAGTCACAACAGAAGTCCTCTCAGGACACTGAACAGGAACATTCAAATACATAAAACGTAAGTTAATAAAATTATTTAAGACAACTTTAAAGAAACTATTCAAAATGAGTGATATTTATGAAATTTGTTACCATCAGCCTGTCACAAAGACATCTAGGAAAAATACAAAGGTGACACACAAAATACCATTTTAGCACCTACAAGGTAATTCCCAAAGAGATTTCACTGAAGACTTGTCATGTAGTAGATGATCAGCTGAAGAGTGATGCATCACTCAGGTCACGTTTCAGGTCTTTGTTAGCCTTTTTTTTTAAAGACACAACTTTGAGGCATAACTCACGCAGATGGACTCTTTTTTTTTTTTTTAGGTCTGACACTTTTATCCTTCACTGCTTTTTTTAAGAAATGAAAAAAAAAATTGGAGATCAGTCACAGAGTTCACACTGACATGGTCAAATGGTGATATGTATCCACTCTTATTTGTTTCTGTTCATTAAAACTATAATAACTACAAATAAATGTTTTATTTTGCACTATTATTGATATATCAATAAAATAATTATTTTACAAGCATCAAAATTCACTTAAAAAAGTAAAAGCAGTTTATTTTTTGTTTTAATACTGTGGTATTTTTGCTCAAAGTTACCATTGTACTGTCAAAATCTCATAACATGACTGGTGTAGTTCAGGGGTTCTCACACTTTTAAGGTTCACGGAGCTCTTATAGGGGAGAAAAAGTGTCAGGGACTCCCTCATAACCCTCATGTTTATTAAATCATTTTCTTCAATTTGTCTCTTTAATGCAATGGAAATATTTGTGTAACATAAATACTTAAGACCTGTTATTTAATAGTCTTAATTTTATACTTTGAAACATGGGGTATTTTTATTCAATACACAATTAACAAAATTTTTAATTACAACTTCTAAAAATTACAGCTTTAAGGAAAATTAACAGCATCAAAAACCACTTTAAAGCTTTACATATTCACTTAATGAGCATAAATATGTCGCCACTTCTTCAGGTTATTGCAGAAAAGTCTTTTCATAAAACTGAACAGAATCATAACAGCAGTAGTCATACCAAGTAGCTTAATTTGTAAATGGATCAATGCTGGAATGCAAAGAGTGGGGGGTGGGGTGCTGGGGTTCTTCCCCCAGAACATTTTGAATAAAATAGAAGTGATTTCCTACATTTTGTGTTTTTTAACAGGTTGTGAAACATCTAAAAAAAAAAAAACTTTTTTTTTTGCAGACCCCCCAAGCACTGGCTCGTGGACCCCAGTTTGAGAACCACTGGTGTAGACATCATTATGGCTACAGCAGGCTCTAGTTGAACACTGACATCATGCCATGCCCTCCTCTCCCGTTTTACTTTAACTTGTGAAACGAAACAAAACAATCTTTGAACTTTGCTAAAACGAGGTGAAGTCAGCACAAACTGAACATAAAATATCTTTAACGTAAAGAAAACTTCACGTGCCTCTTGTGTTTAAGCATCTTTTTCATTTACGAGGCGTTAAACCAAAAACCCGTTCAGTTCATTTCTAAAGAACATATGAGAGCAGAGGGAGAGTCTGTCCAGTCACGAAAAGTCAACTAGGTGTTGGGCCAAGAGGTCAAAGGTGGCCTGTGAGCCAGACGCAGTACGACAGAATCAAATCCCCAAAACGGGCTGGAGAATTCATCTAGAAGCTTGGAGCGAGCAGCTTTCAGAGGGGAGCGCAGCAGACAGGAAACCACATGATAAGTGTGCCTTGCTGTCTGCTCTGTGTGTGTAGGTGTTTCTCTGTTTTACACATACACTCTCCGCGGCTGAGGTCATCCGAGTGGAGTCTCGTTCAGTGGAAGTCAGTCAGGACGCTGCATTTCTTTCCAGGATTCATCTCTTCTGTGATTACTCAGAAAAAATGAAGAAAAGCACATAAATGGCAGATGTTGATACTTAAATCTAATCTGCTTTAGCTAACTTGGCAAATTGTCTCTTGAATAGAAGTGTATTAAATGTACAAAAGTTCTTAAGTTAGTGAAGGGTTCTTTTAAATGTCATAATGAACTTTAAGGCTGAATCTACTTTTTGTTCACCTCGGTCCCTTCATTAATGCACATCTGCAACAGGTAAAAAATAAATAAAATAAAAAAAACGAGCATATTTCCTCATTTTGCTGCAAAGAAAATTAAATTGCTACAGTTGTGCTTTGGTTCTGGAGGAACCTGCTCGCCCTGCCTGCCGCGAGAACTTCCTCCGCTGCTCTGCTGGGAGATTGGATTTCTCTCTGTGCAGAGTCAGAGAGGGCGCCGGTGCCAGTTGGACTCTAACCTGGGACTCCAATGTAAAGTTAATTTTATTTCTCTCTGAATTTGTGTGATTTCCTTTTTGGTAACAAGTATTTTGTGTTTTAATCATTACAATTATTGTTAATTAGCTTCATCTTGGCACATATGGCAGGTTATTGCTTTGCTTTTTAAATAAACTAAAAAAAAAATCAGGTTTCTAAAAAACAAATTTTAGAATTTGGTGATAGATGGCATGTTTGTGTGTTTTTTATGACAGTAATTGATTTATAAGCTGTTAGCTTAGATCTTTTATCATTTTAGATGTTTCCCTTTTGATTTAGAAGATTTTAGATTTTACTAACAGGAGTTGTACTGATTGCATTTAAAATAAAGTTTTTACTTTTTTAATAGAGGAACGTTCCTTCCTGAAAACCTAAATCTTTTCATTCATGATGCCTTACACTTCCACAACTTTTCAGAAAAACTAAAGCAGCTTGTGAACGTTTTACACACTGTTGCTGATGACCAACGACACACATAGACCAGTACTGCAGTTTTGAAGCTTCTGGACAAAGTTTTTCAAAGCTGTGCTTGATGAGCAGAAAATGAAATTTAAGATTAAATACTCTTATCAAGTAAGAGCATCATGCTCTGATAGATGACCCAAGTCATCTGTGGTTTCAGTTATGGACCAGGGTTGGTTCAGTTTCTGACTAAACTGGAAAAACAATCAGCACAACCTTTACTTGCCTGTTCTAACATGGACTGGTCAACATTGTCAACTTGAAATGGTGAGATTAAAACAAACAGCGTAAAGATAATCTCTGTCCACATGGTGAAGCTGGGTTGAATTAGGGCAAATCGCCACTACATTGTGGAATATACAGTACATATCCCCCAATGAAAGTCACTTACTGTACTTCTCTAAAGCCAATAGTTCTCGCAGCCGTCTGAGTAAATGTTGATGTCAGCACAATTTGCTGTGAGTTTTTTCAGCCACTGAAGTACAGTGCTCTTTCTGCAGTCTTTATTCTGAACCATAGAGGAAATAAAAACACCATAATTTGAGGCAAATATCATTAGAATAAGTTGTACAGAAGCTCCACAAGTCAAACAAGCATCTGTTCATATTTAATTTGGCTTTTGGTGTTTTATCATTTACGATGCGCCCGTGGGAACAAACTTGCACTCTTGTGTGCTCGTCCCGCCCGTTCTTCCAGCTTCTTAAAAACATTGTGTTTCACAAATGAGCTGAACAGACACCATGCAGTAAAACAGCATGATTTCTGTTTACCGGTCGGTCTACTGTACGTTCCTACCCTCACCTATTGTCACGAACTCTGGGTAGTGAAAGAAAGAATAAGATTGCAGACACAAGGTCAACATTAGTTGGGGTTTTTTTTTTTCAGAGTGGCTGGACTCTCCCTTAGAGGATGAGAAGTTCAATTATCCAGGAGGGACTCAGAGTAGAGCTGCTGCTCCTCCACATTGAGCGGAGCCTGTTGAGGTGGTCCGGACATCTGATAAGGATGCTCCCTGGACATCTTCCTAGGGAGGTGCTCCAGGCCTTGGGGTCCTCCCAGAAGAGCTGGAAGAGGTGGCTGTGGAAAGGGATGTCAGAGCCTCCCTTATCAGCAATAACCTGACACCGGAACAAGAGGAAGATAAGAAAGATGATGGATGGATGCATGCATGGACGGATGGACGAACGCATGGATGGACACCATGCTACCCACTGCCAGTTGAAAGTTTGAGAACAGGAAGCGCACATTCAGGACAAGCAGCATCTAAGTGCACAGAGACTGTAGGCAGTGAAAAGCACACAAGAAGTGGGGATTCTTGAATTTTACAAACCCTGGATTTTTCATGTTTTCTCTCATCAATTTTATTTAAATTTTTGCCACAATATGATGCTAAGAAATGCGTCATAGTTGACTTTCTGCTGCTTATCTATCTTGGCATGTTGCTGATGTGTTTCACAGAAAATTGTGTCCCAACTCATTGTAGTGAAATGGTACGCTGTAAGCTTTACACCATGTATCTTGGGTTAAATCACCAACTGAAGCCCATTTGTTCGTCTTGGACTGGCTCTAGCAGTTTTTACTTTCTGAAGCGTACTCCTTTTTTGTCCGACTGTTGTTTCTCTCCTGGCCAGCCAGCCTGCCTCTTCACCTCTCACCGGGTCTCGCTGGCTGCAGAGTGATGATTCAGGGACTATTGTGAATCCAGCAATCCGATACAGAGCCAGCCCGAGAGCGAGGGTGGGGAGGTGGTGATGGGAGGGGTAAACAGGGGGAGGAATGAGAACCAAGAAGGATTATGGGTGTTCCTGTAGCCGTATCCATGCTGTCTGGAGCCTGAGGTGCTTTGGCACTCTACTTGTCCTCTGGTTTACCTGTTGCTCTCGTTCTCTTTTACCTTTTCGTCTTGGTGTTGCTCTCTTATTTCCCATCAACACACCCAAATGTTTCACTGTCCCTTTTTAACCTCCTTTATTGTCCACCTCTATTTCCTCTTCACAAATATCAGAAATTGTTATTTTGCAAAGAGGATGGTAAGTTTTTCAAAGCTTTGTATGATAGAACAGCTTGCAAACTCCTGTTCCCCTCCAAAGGGCAGCAGTAGCTTCTGATCATGGGCTGCATATTAAACGTAAGAGCAGATGGTGTGTGTAAAACCATACCATTCTCTCTGCCTAAATGTTCCCCCTTGTATCCTTTTTTTAAAGGATACCTACCTTATGTTGTACCTCTCACTGGCTCGTGATGTCATGAACAGCATTATTTAACAGGCAGCTGGGAGCCCATTCATCATTTAATTAAAAGCGTCTGAAAGGAATCCGAGGCCTAATGAGATTAGCTTTAATTATTGATGCGGCTGCTGCTGCCACTGATGCACACGTACACACGGAAGCTTGCAAACTGTGACCCAACAAATATTCAGAGAATCAGTTTCAGTTTTTATGTGTAAATTAGACTTTATTTCTTCATTTTGGGTCTTCTCTTTCTCACCTGCTGACTTTCCATACATCCTAAGGAGTTTGTTTCATAGACTAGTAGTCACAGGATAGACTGCAGGGAGTGGAGGAAGCTGTGGTTAATTTGAGAGGGTTACCCACTAATGGTGTGTTTCTTCAGGTTCTTCACCGCGTTTGTACTCAATCGTTTATATAGGCCTGTCACAATAACAAATTCTGCTGGGCAATTGTCTCAGAAATTATTGCAATAAATGATAATATTGTTTGAAATTTGACAATAATAACTAATTGTCAAATTTAATAAGAAATGTTGGTTAATTTTTGTGTGTAGTACCATTTTTGACCACTGGATGGCAGTATAAAATAGTTTGAACCAAAGGATAGATAGTGAGGGAGCGAGCAGCGTGTCTCTTTAAGGAAAAATGGGAGGGAGGTCTCGACTTGACGTGGGCTCTTTCTCGTTCCTGTTTTTCGGTTCTCAAAATGGCGGACGCTCGGTGTGGTTTGAGCTCTTTAGCATTATTATAGCTAGCTATAGCATAGCATAGCATCAATCAACCTTTATTTATACAGGTAAATCCCATTGAGCCTCGAGGACTCATTTACAAGAGAGACCTGATTTCAACAAAGAAAGATGACAACAATGGACAACAGCAACAACAATAAGCAGTTATAAAAACTCATACTACAGTTTTTTTTTTTTTTTTTTAACAAATAGGATGGCTAAAAGGAAAAAGGTAACAAAACCAAAAAACTGCTAGATTCCGAGACAAATGTGTAAAACTAAAAACAGGAACATGTCTGCATTGGTCCCCGCCAGGAGTCCAACAGATTCTTAAAGCCACTTAGAGAGGTCAAGGTCGAGAGCTTCAAATCTTTTTGTAAGATATTCCAGGAAACAGGAGCGGAGTAGGAGAAGGCCCTTTTGCCTAGTTCAGTCCTCACTGAGGGAACACTGCAGGTAATAATGTCCTGAGAGCGCACTCCGTAGCTGCACTCACGCAGAGACATGTAGGAGGAGATGTATGAAGGCAGCAGACCAAGAAGTGATTTAAAGATGAAAATGTACCAGTGAGAGAGTCTGCGTGAAGTTAATGATGTCCAGTTAACCAATGAATACAGGGTGCAGTGGTGGGTACGATAATCACAGCCAGTTATGAATCTTAGTGCACCATGATAGACAGCATCCAACATCTGCAGGGTTCTTGTAGGAGCGTTCATGTAAATAATATCACCAAAATCAATTGAGGGAAGGAAAGTCACAGATACAAGGCGTTTTCTAGCATTCAGGGTTAGACAGGATCTGTTTCTGAAAAAGAAACCCAGTTTAATTTTCAGTTTCTTTACCAAGTTTTCCACATGGAGCTTAAAAGAAAGATGTGAGTCGACCAAGATACCCAAATATTTATAGGAATCAACAAACTCAATGGGGACACCATTTGAGGATAAAATCGGAGGAAGAACTGCTGGGACCAACTTCCTATTTGAAAAAAGCATCCCTTTGGTTTTTTCGGCATTTAGGACAAGTTTGAGGTGAAACAAATCAGTCTGGATGTAGTTAAATGCAGATTTCAGAAGCTGATTTCAGAATTTTGAATTGAGCATGCATCTGGATCTTTAGCATGGCATTTGTCACACAAAGCTTTTAATAGAAAAAAACAAGTTCTCCGCTTCTTTTTGCAGAGAAAAGCAACTTTTTAGACAAAGGCACGGGTTTCATCCATGAATTTTGGAGCTTCGACAAGACAAAAGTTTTTTCCCCCAAGGCCAGCCTGTTAGCTTAGCTCATAGCTTAGCGTCTCAGCTTAGCTGCGTTTAACGATCCAAAAGTGTGATTTTGGATCGTTAAAACAGATTTTAAAGAGAAAAGACAAAGGGAGAGGTCAGTGAAGAGCACTGGAGTTGAGCCTTTTGTCCTCCAGTATCTTCAGTAGAAAGAGAGAGACGAAGAAACAATAAAGCCGATAAATGAAAATGACGTTGATAATTTTCATTTATTATGCGATTAATTGATTTATTGTTTATTGTGACAGGCCTAAGTTTATACATATCAGTGGAAGTATTCAACAAAAAGTCTCAAATGGTAATTTATTTGGGGGGTTAAAAATGCACAATTTTTAAATCATGAAAACGCGTAAGGCATACAATACAAGATCTTGTTTTTGACCCAGGGTACTACCACCAAATCTTTTTACTTTACCCTCTTGTTCTTGTTCAGGGTAGCAGGAACCTGGCAGACAATGAGGGAGAGATTGATCACAGATCACCTGGTCATCAATCATAACCTCTATTTATACATTTTAAAGAACAAATCTAAAATGTAATTTTACCTCCATAAACAAAATTGAACAATTTGGACAAAAACAGAAATGTGTAAAAGAGTTTTTTTGCAGTGCCGGTGGATTTTAGCTAAAACGCCATGCATGTTTAGTTATACAGGTTTGTTTCATGGATTTACCTTATATTTTTAACTCAATTTCATGTATTGTGTTTTGTTCAGATTATTGAATTTATGCAACTGTAATTGCATGGGTCACTCTTTGTCAGGCAAGTTTGGGCCATTACAGGTGAGTCAGAATCAGAAGAATCAGAACAAGCTTTATTGTCATTGCACAGTGAAGTCCAGCGAGATTGTATTCCATGAGTCGTCTGAAAGTTGGGCAGAGTAAACTGCAGCTCCTAGGAGCACGGCCCTTATTCTTTAGATAAGAAAAGGGGAAAAAACATGAGGATAGTGGGTATTTAAAAAAAGATCTCTTCACATGTTTAAGACATCAAAAAAATCTACCAGCAAGCACATTTATAGACGCATATGCATTTGACGACAAGTCGGTGAGATTTTGTCCATGAAACACTTCCAGATAGATCCATAGTCCTGATAAGATGTTGGTTTCAGCTGGTACATCTCTGATAAGCGCTCACAGTGGGGGTGGGGTGGTCAGCCATCTTGGATCAGGTTGGCTCCAAAAGTTAATCGATTATAAATTCACGATAATATTGTTTGAAATTTAACAATAATTAATTGTCAAATTTTAGAAGAAATGTTGATTTGTTTGGAGTGTAGTACCTTTTTTGACCAACTGATGGCAGTATAAGACTGTTTGAACCAAAGGATGGATAGTTGAACAGTGTGTCTCTTTAAGAAAAATGGGAGAGAGGACCCTTGACGTGACATGGGCTGACAAGGTGACATGGTGGATGCTCAGTGGTTTGAGCTCTTTAGCATAGCATTTTTCACACAAAGCTTTTAATAAAAAATCAGTAAACAAGTTCTCAGCTTCGTTTTGCAGAGAAAAACGACTTTTTACACGAAGGCACGGGTTTAAATCGTGAATTTTGGACCTTCGACAAGACGGAAGTTTATTCCCGAGGTCGGCATGTTAGCTTTGCTCGTAGCTTAGCTGCTTTTAACAATCCAAAAACGCGATTTTGGATTGTTAAAACAGATTTTAAAGAGAAAAGAGAAAGGGATGGGTCAGTGAAGGGCACCGGAGTTGAGCCGTTTCTTCAATAGAAAGAGAGAGACATGAAGAAACGATAAAGCCGGTAAATGAAAATGAGGTTGATAATTTTTCATTTATCATTCGATTAATTGATTTGTTTATCGTGACAGGCCTAGATGCACATTCAGTGATTAGTTTTTTTAAAGTGTCAGTAAAGTCCATCCTGTGGTACATGAGATACTTGTGGCAGATAAACACACACTCAGGCAAATTCATGGCAGCAGTAGTAATGAAAATGTGTTTCAGGTTGAAAACATTACAAAGTTTCTCAAAACTTTGAACTGTCGTTTTTCTTCTTTCCAAATGACTTGCAGGGTGTGATTGTAGTGGTTGTTACAATAAGAAGTCAAATGAATGACTTATTGATCCTGCTTCTACCTCGTTCTTGTACCTCGGACAACTTTTCCAGGATGAGTTTGGCATTTGTTTCAGGTTTTGTGTCAACCGTTCTGATTTTGATTGGTCATGTTGAATCGTTTCAGTGGTTAACATAAATACTGTTTGCGTCTTAAATTTATATTAAATTACAAGTATTAAGAGCATCTCTGTCACATGCTGAAGTGACAGAAGGTGTGTATGTGTGTATGCATGGTTGGCCATAATGGTTTAGGTTTCCCCCAGTTGCTTTTTTAATCACCTTCATCAGATTTACTGAGGAGGGGCAATTGAGGCCAAATGCACAATCAACAGCGCAGAACCAGTGCGCCCCCCCCCCCCCCCCCCCCACACACACACACACATCCATCAATGACTTTTCATTTGTGTCCGTAGAGTAAAGCTGCATTAAACTGTATCTGGGATCCCGTCACTCTGTGAGACAATAAGGAGCCAGTTTAAACAGAAAGTATGAAGACTACCAGTGCAGTGAGTAGGATGAGTCCTCCTCCTCTGGACTTCACACATGTGGATTTACTGCTGTTTCATGAAATAAAAATAATCTGTGAGATTAATCAGCAAAAAGTCTGCAGCTTAACATGTCAACAAACACAAACTGATTTATTATTAAAGAAAAACTGTGAAAACATTCAGATAAATTCCAGTAAATAAAATTTTTTTTTTAAATAATTTGTAAAATGACAGACTATTTTTGTGTGCAAGGCTGTGTGAAAAATAACTGTACTGTTTGTGTATTGTGTTCAAAGCCTTGCACTTAATATAATTGTCCACCTTTGCCCACATCGTACCAACCTTGAATAAAAGACGAAACATTTCAACAAGAAGAATCCATCTAGAGGACCTCACTTAATTAACCTTGTTTGCTTTTTCTCTCTGGATTATTGGGTATACATCAGGAAACCTTGAATTGTTTTCTACCCACCTTAGCAGCCGCTCACACAGATGGATATTTGCTAGAGCTGTGGTCCCCAAACCTCGGGCCGTGGACTGGTACCGGTCCATGGGTCAATTGGTACCGGGCCACACAGAAAGAATAAATAACTTACATTATTTCCATTTTATTTAGTATCTGATTCTGAACAATGTTCTATTTTGGAAAATTACTGGATACTCTCCTCCACATCTGTCTATGACTCACTCTTGACGCAGGTCAAGATGCTTTCCTCCATAGACTTATATATGTAGACGCCTCATTGAGCAGACTGGCCCACTACAGCGGTACATAAGAGCGTCTGCCATATTGAATGCGGCAGATCTGCCAGTCAACAAATACAAGGAAATGGACTGAACTTCGTAAAGCACCATTCTACAAAGTGCTTTAAGTTAATGCCTGTCATTCACACACACTAATTCATTAAACCTTTACTTAAACAGGTTAATCCCATTGAGCCTCAGGGACTCATTTACAAGAGAGACCTTTACTTTAACAAAGAGTGATGACAACAACGGCAAAAGACAATAAAGGATGCGTACAAATGTATTTATTTTTTTACAAGTGAAAATAAAATGGTAATTAAAAGGATAATTAAAAGGAAAAATAGCGAAAAAACAGCTAGATTTTAAGGTGGTGTAGAAAACTTAAAAACAGGAACTTGTCTGCATTATTTTTTCCCAGAAACTCGACAGATGTTTAAAGCTACTTGGAGAGGTCAAGGTCGAGAGCTTCACATCTTTTAATATTATCTTATATTATAATATTATTTTTTAATATTGTAATATATTTGGAAAGCAAACAGGCACCAAAGACATTTGTAACTTTTAACGTGATTATTAAAAATGATTACTCCTTAAATGTTTAGGTTCTAGGTTAGCACTAAAAAACGTTTATTCTTTTGAATGTTTACAAGTACTAATGTGTGCATTACACTATTACTGCGGTAATAAATGTAGAAATATTCCTATTTAACATTTAATCTGCGTCTATAATAACCAGACCCTAAAGAACATTAGTATGCCACATTCAATATGGTGGCGACAAAGACGTATGATTCAGCGCTCGGAGGTGTCATTGTCTCCCATTACCCCTAGATGGGACCGTCTTGTTGCAGAAACAAGCTCAGGGCTCCCACTAATTTAGCGTTATGGTGAGTTGTATTTTTCATGCACTTTATTTGTTTTTGTGGTGTATCTTATGTTGAAGGTATGTTTAACCTTTACTATTACAACCAGAGTGTAAATACCAGTTTTTATGCCAGTTGGATCATTTTATTTGGTTGTATTTATTCGCCACATCTTAAAGGCCGGCCCATGAAAATATTGTCTGACATTAAACCGGTTTGTGGTGCAAAAAAGTTTGGGGACCACTGTGCTACAGAGTATACTGTACTTTAAAAATAAAAACAGGCAGATCTGAACCTGTGTATCAATAATTAGTTTATCATCTGCATGTTTTTAGAACCATTTTATGTCAGAGGAGATCTCTGTGTAGGGGTCCAAATACAGCTCTAGTGCGTCTGAGACCGTATGAAGGACGCCTGCTACACAATTCAGTTGGGTTTGAGATGAGATGGAGACGCCCACAACAACTTTGAGTTTATTGTGAGAAAAATCTTGTTGCGTAAATTGTTTGAATAAATTCAAAACTCAGGTGACAGAAGGACTGTATTCTTCTGCGACTCATGCAAAGAACTGAGAACAGCCGCGAACGTTGCAAGACATTCTGGAGACGTTCAGGAGACTTCCTCATGAAAGCTGTTTGCCATCTAGTCGCGGCCTATTAAGATACTACCTTAAGGAAGGAAAAGCACAGAAAGAGAGCAATGTCTTTTATCCAGTTCACCTGAATGCCTCCTCCTCTATTCCCTGCTCCACAGACTCACCTTGTTCTTTTCTTTCACTCCCTGACTTTTTTTCTTTTATAGCGTCCTACTATGCCTGAAAAGGAGGCATTTTTGGCGTTGTAAAGAGACGGATAGACTTACACCTCCCAGGGTGGGGGAACTTGATGGAATGGGAGGGGTGTGTGGGCAGAATAGAGGAAGAAGGGGGTTGGAGGGAGGAGGCTCAGCACAATGTATTTTACATGAAAGGAAGGGGATAAAGTTACCACACTGATAACTACTCACACAAATGGGGACAGCAGAGTGCTTTGAGCACGGGACAGGTAAACGAGTGAACTTTGTGTGTGTGTGTGCGTGCGTGTGTGCGTGCGTGCGTGCGTGCGTGCGTGCGTGCGTGTGTGGTGGTGGTGGTGTTGGAGGGGGTAATTGTGCAGAAAAGAACAGAATTAGGATTATGGAGGAAGATGATGTGTCTTTATGATACACACCCTGCAGAAGTTTGTTTTGTGATTGACACATAAGTACAAATAAAATCTGGGAATGATTAGTGAGTGATACACGTTTAAAACACCATCAGGTATCACTCTGGTCATGAACATAGCACAGGGCAGTCTTGAACAGGTACTGATTGACGATTTTAGGTATTTCATGCCACAGCTGAAAAATTACATGCCTATTCATATATATATTGAGGGTCATACCAGTGGTGTAGTCTACGTTTTTATAGTGAGTATACTGTGCTTAGAAACCAAAGTACACTGGTTAGTACAATGTCATCGTCAATTTATTTTGATTTTTACTCAGATTGGACATTTCCAAATTTCTCTGATGCTTTGAATAAATGTACAACAAACTTTGTACAACAGTTGGCTTTGTATTAAAAACATGTTAAAGAATTAATATAAAAGAGTATCAAAGCAAAACATGTTCAAGTATTAAGTAGTAATTACAACAGTATTAATTATACAATAATTTGCTGATAAGCGAATGTATAAACAAGCTCTGCAAACAGATAGATTTCTATGGAAGCGTTTAACTGCCGTTTATCCTATCAATGACACGTGCCTAATGATGTGTCATGTATCAATGGGCACTTTTAAGTGGGTGTACTGAAATTCTCAAGCTTTTCTAGTGGGTATACTCCGTATGCCTGTGTATTGCGTAGACTACTGGTTGATACTTGTAAGGGTAAAACAAACACATTCATCTTTTTAGGTGCACAATAAAAACAATTCCCTTACATAATTTATCTAAAACATCAAAACAATATGTCCTGATTATGCTCAATAATCCAGGTAGATAAAGCTAACAAGGATTAGTCAGGTGCTTTGAAGAAGAATCCTTGTTAACCTTGTTAGATAGAATAGCTAGCTTAGTAGCTAACAGTAATGCGAGCTAGGTTAGGGTAACAATTTCAACAATTTCTGCGCTCACTTTCATTATTTATGTCACTTCAGGAATGTCCCTATAACATGCATGTTATTGTACAAAATAATGTAAATATCTGTTAAGATTGTGTCATATTTATCATAAAACCAATTTCAGGCCACGATAGAAAAGTCCAAGGTTAAAAAACAAAGTTGCGTTCTGTTCTCTTCATTTAACTCTCAGTAATGACACAAACAAGCAGTATTTCAAGAATTTTTTTAAACTTTTTTAGGGACACATTAGCAGAAATGAAACTAAAGACCATTATAAGTTAATGAAAAGTAATGTTAGTCCTCAACTTGATGAAAGAACTAACAATTGAATGGAGTTTCTTTTCCGTTAGTCTTGTCTAAGTAAAAGATAAACTTCTATTGTTCCACTTTACGACCAAAGTTATTTTTCAAAGCCTAGGCTTTAGAGCGAGACACCTCCTGTCCGACTCTTTAAACCCTCCTAAAGTCAACAGAAATCAAAGCTGAATCTTGTTTTTACACTGGTATTCTTCTATTGTTCAGTTCACCGCTCAGACGCTTCACCAGTGATGGGTTTTCTGCTTTTGATTTGGCCTGTATGTTTCATGGAGACTTACAGACCAAATCTTCTCTTCCCTTCTCCCCTTGCTGTGAAAATATTTCACTGGGGATGGTTTTGGACGACCCCCTCCAAAACGGGTCTTGCCTGGCTAATAATAAAGTGCTTGAGTTGTCAAGCGCTTCGGCAGCACTAGCTGTCAGAACAGATTACTGTTCTGACAGCTAGTCCTCTACATAAACCCTCAAACGTCCAGCGCACGTACACTCACTCGCATGTCTGCCTCCACTAATAACACGCACTCAGCAGACATTTGCCCTGATATATACATGCAGGTCTATAGTCAGTCTATCAGTCAAGGTGTTTTATTGGGGTTGAGGATTAATGCTGTGGGGCTGGGCTGTGTGTTGGTGACCCGGCTGAACACAGTGGTCCTGTTCCAGTTTGATCCTGGCCTGTGTACATTTAGTACCCCTTCTTAACTAATTTCTGTTGCCTTGTGTAAATACAGTAGTCCCTCGATTATCGCTGGGGTTACGTTCCACACACCACCGTGACGGATGAAAAACCGCAAAGTAGAAATGCAATATTTATTTTAGTATTTATATATTTTAAGGCTTTATAAACCCTTCTCACGCTCTCGCAACGTTCTAAACTCTTAAACCTATGTAATTTTAACAACATACATATATGTATTGTACAGTACCACAAACTCTTGCTCACCAGCTCTGCAGAACAGCAGCTCAGTTCTGGTTGGGCTCGGTTCCGGTTCTGCAGACCTACCCTGCAGCTGTGAAGCCCACCACCCCGTCCAGGTTGATGTGCGCATGGATAATTGAGCTTCAGGATTATTTTGCGATTTTCCTGCCAGTTCTGTGAGCTTAATAGATGGATCGTTACTTGTGACTTTGTGTTGCAAAACTTTATCTCCATTTCGGCAGAAAGCAGCGGCCGGAAGCACTGTTGGCTTCTGGGTAGTGTAGTTCTTTTTTGTCTGGCATTACAGTGTAGGCTTATTGAAAGAAAACTACAAAATGACGGCGCCTGTCCGAAGTATTTTTTTGTTAACTTTGTATCCCGTACTGTTTCAGTCACATGAGTAATATAAAAGTTGTCAATCTTCGAAAAACCGCGAAAGTTGAACCGCGACGTAACGAGGAACTACTGTATTTTTAAAGCTAGCGTACTTGCTGTTGAAGGTTCAACAGACCTAACTTTTTCACTCACCTTAAAACAAGGCGTGAGTGTGATAACTAATAAAAAGTCCTATCTTTATTCAGTTAAAATACGTTTTGATAATCCATTTTTATCGCATACTGTTTTATATCTTGAATTAAAATTCTCTCATTTGACTTAAATCTGGTCTACACTATTCAGAACTATTTTTAGAATTTTATATTTTGAGTTTGAAGAAGCTTTATACAACACATGTCTGAATGATGTGCATGATTGAAGAGAACAAGTTTTAAAATGTGCAGGAAGATATGCAACACCTCAAACAGGCAGATTAAATTTGGCTTAAAAAAATTATAAAATGCACACATTTTGATTAAATGCTTCCAAAACATGATTATTACCAAGCTGGAGGAGGAAAACGGAACCCAAATGCAGAACCAAAACTCACGAGAACTCAAAAGAAAAAAATATATATATTTCCTAAAAGAAAACTAAAGGTTGACGAGGCAGCAAAAAAAAAAAACTAACTAGCAAAAAGTGCTCTGAAAAATTCAAAAGGGACAAACATGGAAAATTAAAAACTGTGCAAGACTTGAAGGGAAAAACCATGAAATGACTGAAAGCGCAAAGCACGGACACAAATGAGACAAAGGACGAGCTGTAAAGGGAAACTAACGAGGGAGAAATGGCAACACCTGGGGAGAGACACTGAGGATGAGGTGAGAGCTGAACAACATGAGGGAAAAATAGGGATGCACAATATTGGATTTTTGGTCGATATGTTAAAACTTATTTGGCTGATAACCTAATCCTACAGTGTTGTCTTGAACCACTTTGGCTGTGGCAGCTTGGGAGGAGTCGACGGGGGAGAGGACAGCCCCCAGAAACCATCTTATCACCAGCAAACTGGTTGGTCCACTATAGGAGTGTACTACTTAGTGGGGAAAACTGTTTGTTTGTGACTTCTCAGATTGATGAAGCCCTTCGGATGGAGGGCGAAACATCTCTCACCAACAACAAAAAAAAGAAACTGCAGATGACCTGACTGAACGTTGTTGAATATTTCCAGTATGTTTTCCTCAGAGTCTGTATGTTTGACTTTGCTGAAAGTATTTCCAGTTTGTGAGTCGTGTTGTGGATGTAAAGATGGGGTTCATGCCTTGATGGTGACTGCAATAACATTAGTGTTTGTGTGTGTGTGTAAGAGAGAGAGACTGAAATAGTCTGATAAATAGATAAATGCATATGAAAATTGTAATGAAGGTATGTTATTTAGGTACTTTGTTGAGGAAATGGAAAAGTTTCCTTCATTTTTTTGTGTCCCATTGTAACCCCCCCCCCCCCCCCCCGCGTAAAGTCTAAAGGCTGCGACATTGTCCTGTATCTCCTGAATTTTACTTTGAACGTCTTCTCACACACTCTTCTCCTGCTGTCACAAGAAGTACCAACAGCAACAGAACATGAACGCAGCATTCACGGAGTAAAAGAAAAAACCAAGTGTGTCCCGATATTAGTTTTTCACACCGTGTACAAGTACAAGTACTTCAGTTTGGGTATTTGCTGATTTTTTGTTTTTTTTCAGCGGCTCCCTTCCTCAGGGGTAGACCCAGTGAACTAACGCGCACAAAGCTGCTCTATATGTGAATGTTCCTGTAAAGTGCCCTGAGACAACTTTGTTGTGATTTGGCGCTTTATAAATAAACTGAATTGAATTGAATTGAAGGATTTGGCAATTGTTTTTACTAGGGATGCACCGATCCGCTTTTTTTACATCCGATCCGATCCCAATACCTAAATCTGAATATCGGCCGATACCGATCCAGTTTCGATATCATGATCATCATTGATTTTACATGAGGCTGTAATAATCTCCTCTCAAGTACAGTTTGTACAAATATATGCATGCATGTCCAAAAAGGCAACTTGAGATAAGTTTTATTAATGTTGGATAAGTTTTAAAGTTAGAATTAAATTCTACTAACACAAAACATGTTTCTTTTTATTCCTAGCTTTGAAGTGGATATTAAAGTGATTAATTTAGTGATTGTTTAAAGTTGTTTTATATTTTATAAGGGGCAGATATAAGAATTGTTTATTCTTTCTGCACTCTTTTCATTCAATATTTTCTTTTTGATAATTTTTTTTTGTTTCATTTAAATGAATGAATAAATGAATTAAATTAAATAAAATGTTAAATGGCTTCAAACATCTGCAAAGTTCATGGCATAAACCAACAGACGTGTTCCTGTTTTTAGTATTACATCACTTTATAATGTATCTGTTTATGTTTTTAATATATATAATTTTCAAATCATGTTTTTTTTATGATTGTCTACTGTTGTACTGATAAAAATCTCCTGGAGGTTAAACTATATCTTGACTGCAAGTATCAAGCTGCAAAATCCTTCGTTTTCTACAACTGATAGTGGTTGGTCATTAATTATGAAGTTTAGCAACTTCTCTCAACTTGAGCTCCGTGGTTTCAGCGATGTCTTCTTCTTGTTCAATCCGAAGCAAGCAGCCTGATTTGGGGCAGCTGCGCTCAGTCTGTCCCTCCTCAGAGACGGGCAGACTGCGGGGCAGATTGGAGCTGCCCGGTGTCGAGTCGCTTGTTTTGGGTTGAGCAAAGAGCAGCGTCCCGCTGAAGCCACGGAGCTCGAATGTCCATCGTAAAACTAACTTTACCGTGGTTTAATGTGGCGCTATGGCTCTGCAGACATTGCACATTGCTGTCTTGTTTTGTGGTGTTTAGTGTAAAATACTTCCACACAGCGAACATGTTTAGATGAAAAGTTTGTTAGCTGTTAGCCACAGTGCTGCTAACTCAGTCCTCCTGTTGTAGCTGGCTGCAAACTATGAACTGGATTTCCTGAATGTGAGGCGGGTCTTATTACTCTGGGTTCATGAGACACGCCGCCGTTCAGGAAATCCATTCCATAGTTTGAAGCCAACATGCAGCGCAACCACAGACATGCATCATGGATCGGAAATATCGACAGGTGGATCGGAAAATCCGATACATAAATTTTGCTGGTATCGGAGGCCGATATTGATACTGGATCGGATCGGCCCCATCCCTAGTTTTTACGCTGGATGTCCTTCCTGACACAACCACCGAGCTACCACAGCCCTCTGTGTGGAGCAGGGAGCTGCCACCTAGGGTGCCCAGGGGAGCAGTTGGTGGTGGTTGAGAGCCTTGCTCAAGGGCTTCAAGGGTGGAGGCAGGTGTGGGTGCTTCATGTTTCTCACCCACATTTTGATGTTGTCAGTCCGGGGGTTTGAATTGGCGACCTTCTGATCACAGGCTCGCCTTTTCTAGCCTCTGCGCCACCACTCTCCCATGGGTACTTGCTGAGACAGAGTATCAGTTCCAAGTATTTAATGATTTATCTCCTGAACATTATGCAGTGACGTTAGAAACGCATTTCTTTTCTTAAGAACACAGTGTGCTGCTTTAATGTTGTCTGCGTTTATCTGAAAATATCTGTTTTTTTTTGTTTTGTTTTTTGCATTCAGTTACTTGTGAAGTGGAAGAGTAAATGATGTAACTGAGCATAAAAGTGGTATTAGTCCAAAGTATTGCAGTGTTTTTACGAGTATGCATATTTGAGGCTGGTATCAGGCCTTATAATACTAAGAACACAGAAACGGAACTGTTTCCTTTCAGTGTTTCACAAAGTACTGAACTCCTCGCCATCATTACATCCAGGAGACTCATGGATGTTTAAAAAAAAAAAAAATCTTTAATCATTTTCCATAAATCCTATAACATAATCCAGCTGTGAGACAATTCAAGCAGACTTGCAGTTTGAATAGTTGATCAGAATGGTGTTATTTTTATGGAAAGGAGTCAAAAACTCCTCCTGCTGTGGTTCAGGACTGTGTTTCGGCACTTTACTCCTCTTCACAACACCTTGGTGACCAAAGTGAAAGAGTGCCATCTTCAGACTGGGGCAGCTGGGAAGGTTTGGTGTTTGTGCTGTACTTCCAGCCGTCCCTCCAGCGGAGCTGCACCTCACACGAGACACGCGCGCTGCCGTATGCTTCCAATTAACGCAGATTGAAAGTGTGCTCAGGTGTGAGCCCCTGATCAGTGTGGGTGACACGGGGGAGGGTGTGTAAGCATGTGCAGAGAAGGGGAGGGGGTCAACTGCAAGGTGTGAAGTTTATGATCTAGCTTGTACTTTTTACTGCGCGTTACCCCTCACTCACGCAGTTTTTGTACACAATCTAGTTGTAGGTTTGTGTTAAATCTTTTTGTTGGCAAGAAGGTAGAAATGTAGATACTTTGACATTTAAGAGGTTTTTTTTTTTTACTTTAAGGCAAGCTTGAGTAAGTCTGTAATGAGTGACAGCTGAGGAAAAAAGGAGGAGGAGGAGAGGGGGAAAAGGGGGTGGAGGGAGAGGAGGAGGGAAACAAGACGAGCGAAATGTTCCCCCATTACTGAGGTCGGGGAAGACAGCAGCTGTGCGAGGATTGACCTCAGAAACGGACCAGTTTACATCCAAGGTCTCCTTTTTCTTGCCTCCTCAGGCTTGAGCAGAAGTGGCAGAAGGAAGGTCAGCGAGGAGGAGGAGGAGGAAACGGTAGAAACTATTTCTTTTGAATAAGAAACACCTGGAGTGTAGGTAGCCGGAGGAGCGAGGCGTTCGAGGAGTTTGTGTGTTTCTGCCTGCGTCTGAGGGGCAGCTGGTGGGTCGGCGCTCCGTTGTGCTTTTGTGGAAGTCTAAAGCTGCAAACGGACCTGATTACACTCTGAGGTGAGAACGGATCTGAGGGAATGTTTCACGCTGCTCGGGACGTCACGCAGCTCTAATATTCTCCATCGTACTGGAATTGAAAATGTTTTTAAATGGGAGAAAAGTTGTTTTCTTTACGATTTTTAGTTTTGGATTTAAAGATTACCGTCACATTTAAATATTTTTTTTACTTTAAATTACACATTAAATGGTATAGCACGGATTCTTTTTGTAGCTTGGCATGTTTTTAATCAGTTTTCGTCATTTCTTATTCAAATTATTTGCAAATATTTTATTTATAAAGCTAAAAATGAAATGAATGTTTTTGTTTCCCTACTCAGAAAATTAAAATGTCCCAATTTGTCTACAAAAAACTTAAAACAATATTATTTAAGAAAATGTAAATGCAGCAAAAAAAAGATATATTAATCATCAGGATCAAGCGTTAAATTATTTTTAAGTTTTCTTCATATTCTTCATTGAGCATGTACTTAACTGTGGGTCAACCAAGCGCTTGGTACTGGATGTCCTGTTGGATTGAATTATTCCAAGAAATACAGCTTGGTTATCTTTTCCTTTTTTTGTTTCCACTTTTCTTTTCACAGAAAAAATAAATCCAGACAACAGTTTAAACCTATTTATTTTTTGTGCCAAGTTTTAGGCTGAGCGAGCCAAAAGAAACAATGGGATGATAATCTGACAAATTTATTGAGTAAAATTAATTCTAATGTTATAATTTCAACTTTTGGTCAAACTTAACTGCATATTGTTCCCTCAATTAGTGCTAATTACTCGAGGTAGATGTATCCATCCCTTCAGGGAGTCCTTGTGCCGGGCAGGTAGTGTTCCAGACTGGTCACCTGGTCGACCAGGTCAAAGGTCATCTATTTATGCGGCTCAGGTGACACAAATGGTTTATTCAGACACTGTGGCCACCTAAAAGTTCACTCAGGCAGGGTGCTTTGTCTCATTGTTACAGAAAATTCATTCCACGTCGCACAAATGGGAACATTTAAATTTTGCACCATTATGTGGCTTTACTTATATTTATTTTTTGCTACTCGTTTTGTATTATAACATTTATTTGGTCTTGATTGTCAACCGTTTTCCAATGATAAAGTAGAAAAAACAGACATAAAAAGGTAACTTTGGATTTATATACGCATCCATACAGAGGTATGTACAATTATATAAATATATCTGGCCAGTGGTTCTACAAAATACAGAAACAATAAAAACTAGAGCGAATGTTTTTGCAAAAAGGAGCGTTTTTAACTTGAGGCCCAAACAATACTGTTTGTGAAAATAATTTGATAAACTAAATTTCTCATGTCATCAATAAATCCTGGATTATTTTGAGCTACACTCAAAACGTAAAAATTTAATAAAATTAAAAAAACGATGAAACAAGTGAGTTTTTCTTCATTTTTTTTTAAGAACAAGATGTGAGTTGGAATATTGAGGCAGATGAAAAACTCTGGCAAAGAGGGAGAGCAGAATCGTAAAAACTTGTAGCGATCAAAGCGTGTGCGCTTGTGTCATCATATATTGTATGAGCCAGATGCGCAGCTATGTTTGTGTATTATTGTGCGTCCAAGTGTGTGTGCACGCTACATGTGGATTGCTGTTTCTCACGGCCATGCCGATGATGCCGTGACTGACAGCCTTGTTAAATTTCAGTAAAGCATGAAACATGACATGAAAGTGGCTTGTGTGTGCATGTGTGCGTGCATGCGCCTGTGTGTAAAGTGATCCATACAAGGAGACCAGCTGACCTTTGAACCCTGTCCTAAACAGCTAAGTGCTGCTTCTTATTCACTCTCGGCAGGATCTTTAATCAGAACCATAACGCCACATTTGTGTCCTCGACACACAAATGTCCTCACGTCCAGAACCTTTAGCGTCTCCTCAGTCAAGTACTTTCTCTAAATGTGCCTATGATTGCAACAATTTGGTAATACCTCCAATATATGCTGCCTGGGCGAATTTGGCTGAGTGTGTGTGTGTTTGGCACCCTGTGTGTGCCGTACACCTTGACGGTGTGTTGACACAGTGATTATGGGGCAGCTGGTACACATTGGCCCTCGCTCCGCCCTGCATTTACTGTTCTAATTAGTTCCTGTCCCAAATAAGAGAGAGGAATTTTAATAGAGAACCACTGCGCCGCCGTCTCGCTCCACAGACCCTCGCACAAAGACTCAAATAAAACCAGCCTGTGTGTGAGAGGCGGGCATGCTGCACTCGAACTGAAGCTTTTATTTATTTTGTTCCTTTTTGCTTCGCTTTTCAAGTGAATTGCCCCCAGCGCGCAGTGATTGACATGGCCAAGTGTCTCTCTTAGGCCACAAAGTCAAGGCTGAGTTCAGTTTCTTCAGTGACATGTTTAACAGTCTCCACTTTGACCTAACATGACCCCACCAGGACCTTTCAACTCCTAACGGGTTCAGAAAGGCGTGCAAGCTCAGGATAGTCGGGTCACAGGTGAACAAGGGAAAGTTATATTGAGCACTTTGACCACAGTTAGCAATCATGCAATCAGCAGTCATGAAGGCTAAGGCAGTGCGGGGGGGGGGGGGGGGGGGGGGGGTGGTGGGCGGCGGGTGGTAGGCCGGCGCGGGGGGCCGCG
>NC_056509.1:31474190-31481270 GCF_014905685.2 Nematolebias whitei
CTTAGCATTTTCCTACAAATTTATGTTTCTTTTGATGCAGTTCTAAAACTAAAATAGTTTTTCTTCATTTCCTGGTAGTGTCATGCAGACATTTGCATTGTAGTTGGTCACACCAGTTCATGATGCTGGTGTGATGTGTCTGACTCATTATCGCTGGTTTATGGGGCTTGTTTATAACGTACTAAACACAGCTTCTGATGGACTGTGTGTAATGTAATGTCTGTGTGTGTGGCCATGTACGTGTGAAGTAATTTACTCTTTTTTTTTTTTTCTGCAGGTGAAGAAACCACACAGTGATTCTCATGTTCCAGACCTTTCAGACGCCAGGTATGCTCCTATGTGCCAGTCTGCCTACTGGAATAAGACCCAGAAAAGTTTTTTCTTCTTGTGTGTGTGTGTGTCCTAGGTCTTTGGTCATGGTGCAGAGAGGTGAGGTTTCACTGCAGTTAGAAGCTGTGATGAGGTCATCATTAGTCCTTCTCAAAAGCCTCAACACACACCCACACTCACACACACACACACATACACACACACACACACACACTCACACACACAGATTCAAACAAATAAGAAACAAACAGAATAGGTTGTATGCAGACTAACAAAATGTTAAGTCTGCTCATTATAACCAAATAGCAGAAACAACGGGCGTTGATCTTTATAATGTAGTTTTTTGTTCCATTTAAACAGTTTTCAAACACTAAATATGAAGTATTCTGATGCATGCTCAGTAATCCAGGTAGAAAAAAATATGAAAATATATGAAAATATGAAATTGTTTTAAACTTAAAAAAAAAAAAAAATTCTGCATCATTGTGATTTGATTTTAAAATAAGACCACTTAAGATCAGTAGTCAACACTTTTTGAAGTGGAGTTCTGTGGAATGGTTGTGAATAATTAATATCTTACCTGTTGTGGATAGCACTTTAAATTATCTTAGTTTTTACAAATGCAGTTTAATTCTGTCTTTAATTGATGAGTTGATGGTTATTTTTGCAAGCTTGAGATTTAAGTGGATTGCTGCTATAATAAAACAACTCGAATAGCGTAAATATCTACAGCAGTAGCAGCTAGCTGTAGCACTTCTGGCAGGAATATCAATATTTTTACTGGAAAAACTTTGTAAAGCAAAACTGACAGTGGTGGAAAAGTTATATGTAAATTTATCATTGGCATGAAATGCTATATAATATTTTCAGATTATTTTTTTTGCCAGCGTCTACATTAGTCTCTGCTTCGCTCCAACTAGCCATTAGCTCTTCAATCAAGTAAACCCTTTTTCTTCAAAATGAAACAATTTTCAAGCTCCATCGACAATTAAAGTAATTGTTCCTAACTTTTTCCACAGAACATCCCTTCAAATGATCTGAACGTTCTACTTTAAAACTTTGAGTTTTAGCCACAACTCCAAAATAATGCATCAACCATCATCATCTTTAGCCACAACTGTTTTTCCTGTTTATTTATTTTGTCTCTGAACTTGTACACTAGTTAAAAAACAATGGTGAAATAAAACTAACAGCAATGTTTTAGTCTTGGGGCTATAATCCTTCCTTCCTTCAGCTTGTGGTACATTTTAATCAAATATTGCATACTTTATACTTTAGCCATGGACCAGACATAATGTGAAAACCAGAAAAGAGTTTATGAAACACCCGCTCCTGCCATTGCCTCCTGAGAGGAGCAAAACAAAAAGAGGGAGAGGGGTGGGGGTGCAAGGAAGGGTGGAAAAAAAAAAAAATGAGTTCCTGTTGTTGAGGAATTAAATAAAGGATGGATGAAGTGTTTTTGAAGCGCACACAGAAAAAAATCTCTGAAACTTCTTAACTTTTGTCACCTAGTGGATATGAGGCGTTTGTTAAAGTGAGCTCTCAGCTGATGGTATAACAATCAGCAGCATCAGTCCAAGATGAGAACTCACAGCTTGCCTCTCCTTTTTTCTTCTTTTTAAAATGTACATTTTTTGCTGCTGCTTCTAATAGCTCCAGTTTTTACCAGTCATTTTAGCATTGCAGTCATGTGATTCTGCCTAAAGCACTGAGACGTTCTACTTTTCTACACGGATGTACACTTTTTATTTTCCACACAGCAGCTCATATCTGTTTGGTTCTCCTTCCATCTCTGTCATTTTGGGGGGCTTTGATGTCCCACACAAAAGCACAAGTGTGACCCGGCCTGCAGGCTACATGAGTCAGGATTTATAAGAGGTACCATCCACAGACGGGATGACTTCACATCAAACTATGCCTTCCACCAAAGAGCATGTCAAACCGCGGGTTTGTGGCAACTGTGCTGACGAGCCGTAAACTAGTGTTTTAGGTTGTTTCTTTTCAGACTAGTTTCTAAAAAACACTTTACCTTTCAGCACAGGGTTGATCAACCCCAGAGTTGCCAAGGTACCAAGTAATACAGATCACACGCACTTTATTATGGCCACCTCTTGTGCTGCTTCGTCCCAGTCATCATGCAGAGCACATTGTAAAACTAAATCATCCTGGCAGGCTGTGGGTTTGTATTGAAGCCCAGAAATGTGGACACACACGCGCGCACACACACACACACACAGCCACTCCATAAAAGAGTGAACAGGCCCACAGACAATGTCCGCCACCTTTGAACACAAGCTCATATAGGCTAACTGGTGCTGAGCAGCATGAAGTTTACGACTGACCGGGATTCCTGTACACTCACCGTATGTGTAGACCTGTCGCAATAAACAATAAATCAATTAATCGCATGATTGATGAAAATTATCGACCTCATTTTCATTTATCAGCTTTATTATTATTATATTGTTATTATTGTTATTATCATCATTATTATTATTATCATTTCTTCGTGTCTCTCTTTCTACTGAAGACACTGGATGACAAAAGGCTCAACTCAGGTGCTCTTCACTGACCCCTCCTTGTCTCTTCTCTTTAAAATCCATTTTAACCATCCAAAATCATATTTTTGGATCATTAAAAGCAGCTAAGCTGAGAAGCTAAGCTATAAGCTAAGCTAACAGGTCGACCATGGGGAAAATGACCTCTGTCTTGTCAAAGCTCCAAAATTCAGTCAAAACCCGTGCCTTCATGTAAAAAGTTTCTCTGCTAAAAGAAGCTGAGAACTTGTTTACTGATTTTATTTGTTTTTATTAAAAGCTTTGTGTGAAAAATGCTATGCTAAAGAGCTCAAACCAAACTGAGCGTCTGCATTTTGAGAACAGAAGAGACAGCCCATGTCACGTCAAGGGACCTCCCTCCCATATTTCTTAGAGACATGCCATTTGCTCCCTCACTATCCATTCTTTGGTTCAGTCTTATACTACCATCCAGTGGTCGAAAAATGGTACTACACTCAAAACAAATTAATCAACATTTCTTAAATTTGACCATAATTACTAATTATGGTCAAATTTCAAACAATATTATCATTTATCACAATAATTTCTGAGACAATTAACCACCCAGCAAAATTTGTTATCGTGACAGGCCTATGTATGTGCTCACTGGGATCCTAACGCCATGTTTCAGCTGCCTGTTGCTGTTAATCTGTTGCTCGTTCAAATGTTGCACTTCAACTTCTTCTCCCCTCATCCTCCTGCCCATTAGGTCTATGGAAATGCAGGACCTAGCCAGTCCTCATAACCGCGTCGGAGCTGGAGATTCGACGGGCTCCAAGCTGGACAAGAACAACCTTGGCAGCCCCTCCATCACCACCAATGGAACAGGAGGTGAGAAGGCACATGTTTGGTTGTGAAGCTGAAAAGGGTGGCTATATTGATACTTTGTACTTGTTCCTTTTTTAACCTACAATTTAAAATGTATATGTAGACAACCCAACTTGAATATATTGTCCATTTATTATCAAATGGAACCTCGAGAGGTGAGGTATTCCCACCACCAGTATTTGATGGTGAGTCTTTAACAAAGGTACTAATAGTGCACTTTGATAAAACAGTCACTTAAGACATCAGCCAGCATCCAAACTCCATTTTAAGACTGACCCTCATCAGTGAAGTCAGTTTTGCTTGAGTGTGTTACATCAACAGATCTGATCATTCTTAATGGTGATTGCTCTATGAAATAAAATGGCGTGCAAAATACTTCAACAAAAACATACATATTATGAGAAGTACGTTTTCAAGTTAAGTTTCTCCAATGGTTGACAAAGGGTACCATGTAGTGCTTTCATATTTATTTATTCAAAAATTAGTTTCTTCCTGAGATAACTGACCTATGAGTTCATAAAAAAAACACTCAGAAGATCCAGAAGCCTTTGAGTAAGTGCTGGGTGATGACTCCACTTCGATTTAAGATCAGCCTGAATGTGTCTGACCTTTGTTGGGTCTCTGTGAGACCTTCAGATGTTTGTTACGATGCATAGGATGTCCTCTTTAGTCTTGATAAGAGCAAGATAAGTTGTGAAGAGTTTTGAGCATGCACAGAACTTTTGTAGTAAAGTTGTGATGGTTTATCGTCATGGTGGCTGAGTATCAGTCATGGAGGGTGACTGGTAATGGTGTATTCATGATGTGGGCCCATGTGCATTGGTGTCACAGTGGTCAAGAATTGAAAGAAAGGTTTGCCACCTTGGTCTCATGTCTGGGGCACGACCGTGATAACTTGAGGTTATTAAAACAACCTTGTGCAGACATGACACCTGCAGTCGTAGCGCTATGCTAGTGTGACGTAGGAGTCATGTCTGACGTGGGGCAGGTGCATCTGTAGATGTGCATGATCATGTTGTCCTCAATGTGCTGCTGAATCAGAGTGCAGTGAGGGTGCAGGAGAGCATCTCATGGACACTGAGAGCAGCAGGAAAATCCTACTTGGTTATCTACTTGGTAGAGTTATGGTAAATGGACTGTACTTACGGGCTGTTCAGTCCCTATACAAGGGGTGCAAGAGTTTGGTTCGCATTGCCGGTAGTAAGTCGGACCCCTTCAGGGTGGGAGTTGGACTCCGCCAGGGCTGCCCATTGTCACCGATTCTGTTCATAACTTTTATGGACAGAATTTCTCATTGCAGCCAGCTGGCAGAGGGTTTTATCTCTGCTCTTTGCAGATGATGTGGTCCTGTTGGCGTCATTGTGCCATGATCTTCAGCTCTCACTGGAGCGGTTTGCAGCCGAGTGTGAAGCAACTGGGATGAGAATCGGCACCTCCAAATCTGAGGCCATGGTCCTCAACTAGAAAAGGGTGGATTGCTGTCTTCAGGTCAAGAGTGAGGTTCTGCCACAAGTGGAGGAGTTCAAGTATCTGGGGGTTTTGTTCACGAGTGAGGGAAGAATGGAGCGTGAGATTGACAGATGGAT
Source organism: Nematolebias whitei (assembly GCF_014905685.2). NCBI lineage: Eukaryota > Metazoa > Chordata > Actinopteri > Cyprinodontiformes > Rivulidae > Nematolebias > Nematolebias whitei. The sequence continues at coordinate 31,479,493 of NC_056509.1, forward strand.
TGGTGCAGCATCTGCAGTATTGCGGACTCTGTACTGGTCCGTTGTGGTGAAGAGAGAGCTGAGCTCTAAGGCAAAGCTCTCTGTTTACCAGTCTGTCTACGTTCCTACCCTCACCTATGGTCATGAGCTCTGGGTAGTGACCGAAATAATGAGATTGCAGATACAGGCGGTTAATATGGGGGCCGAGATGGTGTAGAGGCAGGGCAGCTGGCTTGGGACCCGAAAGTCCCAGGTTCGATCCCCAGTCACTGCACATCACATGGCGTCTCTGGGCAGCACGTCTCATCCCCAAAATGTCCCCCGGGCGCTTTCAATAGCTGCCCACTGCACCACCTGGTGGTGGATGGGTTAAATGCAGAGACTAATTTCACCATTGTATGGAAACATACAGTGCTGACATTGTGATGACATTATTATTATTATTATTAATATGAGTTTTCTCCGCAGGGTAGCTGGACTCTCCCTTAGAGATAGGGTGAGAAGTTCAGTTATCCGGGAGAGACTCGGAGTAAAACCGCTGCTCCTCCACGTCGAGAGGAGCCAGTTGAGGTGGTTCGGGCATCTGGTAAGGATGCCCCCTGGGCAACTCCCTATAGAGGCGCTTCAGCCATGTCCAACTGGGAGGAGACCCCGGGGAAGACCCATGATACGCTGGAGAGACAATGTCTCTCGGTTGGCCAGGGAACACCTTGGAGTCCTCCCAGAAGAGCTGGAAGAGGTGGCTGTGGAAAGAGATGTCTGGGCCTCCCTGTTCAAGCTGCTGCCCCCGTGACCCGACTTCGGAATAAGCGGAAGCTAATGGATGGATGGATGGATGGATGGATGGATGGATGGATGGATGGATGGACGGACTGTACTTATATAGCACCTTTTATCTTAAGATACACAAAGCACTTTACACTACAATCTGTGTCCTCATTTACCCATTCATACAGCACTCTACTAGATCTGTACAAAGACTAATCAGTGCATTAGATCACATTCATACACCGATGGGACACGCATCAGAGGCAATGAGGGGTTCAGTGTCTTGCCTAGGGACACTTTGGCATGCGACTTCTGGTGGAATCAAACCCCCAACTCTCGCTGTAACCACGCAGCCACAGTTGCTCGTTAGTTCTAAATGTTTTCACATTGGAGGACAATTTCCAAATTTGCCACAATCCAGCCAAGTTCCACTAAAGATGTGGAGATTGTGGAAACCAAAACAAGGTCGTCAGCAGAGAGTGTAAATGAGCAACTTGGCTAAAATTGTTCAAACTTTTCATGGAGTTTTACTAAAATAGTTTTCATCTAAATTTAGGTTGTTTTTTTTTAACGTCGGAACATTATTTTAAAACAGATTCTGTGGTGGTTTTAAAACTAGAGGTCAGCTCATCAAAGTTTTTTTTTTTTCTTTTTTTTTTTGTTTGTTTGTTTTATGGCCGATTTTAAATCTTTAGAAATCAGAGCAGTCGATGGACGATATAAACACAATTTAAAAAATTTTATTTGGGGCTTAAATGTATTTTTAATTTACAAGTACAACAATAATTTGTTACTTTAATTAAAAAAATGTTTTTAACAACCTTTAGAAGAACTTGTACACTTAAAAAAAACAAACAAGTAAATATATTGCTTAAAAAATTACATTGGGGGCTACAGTTAGGTGGTTGTAGCAACTCTTGCTTCATCTTCAGTTTCCTCCCTGGTAATTGATTAAATATGCACAGGCGTGACCGATAGACTTAAAAAAAAAAAACCTAAAAATAAAAAAAAAAAAATCGACGAGAACTGCA
>NC_056509.1:31481380-31507817 GCF_014905685.2 Nematolebias whitei
ATATATATATACGTGTGTGTGTGTGACTAATATAAACCAATTAATGTCTCTAACTTTAATAACTTCCCTTGTATAACTCAAAACGGTGTTTTCATTTCTTGAAACCATTAAAGAGATATAAGACTCCAAGCACCTACATTACCTTTTAGCTTCCAACAGAGACAGAAAGTACAAGGTAAATATTTTCTTAAATTGTTAGCGTAGTGGGCTTTGAACATACGGAGGAATACGTTTTGAGGACTTTCAGAGTGAAAGAATTAAAGCTGTAGATGAGGTCTTGAGTAAACCACAAGAGAATGTGAGTAAACACGTAGCAAATCACGTCTGCTCTCCTCTGCTAACCACTCGGCAGTGTGTATTTGTGTGTGTGTGTGGTGGAGTGTATGTGTTTTACTGCGAGCCAAAAAACCCACTGGAAACTATTTCCTCTACAAGAGCATTAAAGCATCACTGCTCTCTTAGATGTCAGCACCAGGCCGCACGTTTCTCTCTTCTTTCCAGTTGCCTTTTGTTTCTTTTTTTTTTTTTTAACCCTTGTATCCGTTTCTCTCTCTTTAATCCTGTTGCGTTCATCACCTTTAACTCTCCTCCATTCTGCCGTTAAACAGTTTGGACATTAAATGGCATAACCCTGAGATGTGTTGAGGGTGATCGTTTGATTCAATAGGCAGAGGAAAGCGCTTAAAGATGGTAAAACAGTGGAAAAAGTGAAACGTTTTGATGCGTGTACTGACGATTATAGGAGTAACTCCTCTCAGTGCACCAAATTAGAGCACATCAAATCATTCCTGGATGAGCTCACGGTTAATAGTTTAAGCAGACGGAGTCGGGACTACACACACGCAGCCAAAACAAACTACATAACCAACATTCCCCTCACTTAACATCAGCCAACACTCGGGCCCCCGAGCCATCACCATGGCAACTCATTTGTCTTCATTACAGCTGGTCCAGTGGGTTGGATTGCTCCCTGAGGGGATTAAAGAAGCTGTCCGGAATCGGATGGAGTTCTCATATGGTTAATAACCAGGTTTAAAAGTGACTCAAAGGCACGTTGGTTAACAGGTGTGCTCATGTTTCAAAACAGTCGTCTTCTCCGTTTAATACTTTTAAGAGAAGTTCAAAATTTTGGAACGCATCTTTACATCTAATATGTTTGTTAAAGCAGTTCCAAAACAAAGAACTGATCCAACGAGTGGTTCTTCATCCTGATATACTGAGATACCCAAATCTTGTTTGTTATTGAGAGGAGTTGGTCCTGTTTTTAATTTATTACATGTGAAAAATTTGAAAAATAAAAATTAAACGCGTTTCTGTAATGAACAGTTGCATAAAGACGTTCCAAAGGCTCAACAACGGGAACTTGTTTATACAGGTACAGTTTGAGCCTCGCGTAAAGGCTGTATGACGAGGCTTTCAGTGGAACTTATGTTTAAAACTAAAGGATCCAAGGGCTAAAGGGAATAACGTTCATAATATCCAGGCTCGATTATGGCAATGCGCTTCATTTTGGAATCAGACCTCCATTACACGTTTAAAAATGGCCCAAAATGCTGCAACCCGATTTTAACCGGTATAGGCAAAAGAGAGCACGTTACACCAGTTCTGTTTTGAGTAATGAACAAGGCTGGGAGTTTTTAAAAGCCTCAGGAATCTTTTGCAGGTGTTTAGAGTTACGTCGTTGATTCAGATGGTTAGGTTAATAGCTTGTTTAGAGAACCTTTTCATGATATGCTAATTTTTTGGGACAGGCATTTTGGGTTTTCATGAGCTGTATGCCATAATCATCAGTATTAAAACAATTAAAGACCTGAAATATTTCAGTTGGTGTGCAATGAATCTGAAATATATGAAAGTTTTATTTTTATCATTATATTATGGAAAACACTGACCTTTATCACAATATGCTAATTTTTTGAGAAGGACCTGTAAAGTGGTATGGTAACGATAGCCCACCACCAAAAGGCGAAGGTGTGCGATTATGTTTTTGCCCCTGATGGGTCAATCAAACTGCTTACAGGTACACATGTTTACCCACTCCTCCTTGTTTCCTCCGCCAAGGAGGTTATGTTTTTGGCGTTTGTTTGTCTGTGCTTAAGATTACTCAAAACTTATCAATGGATTTTCATGAAACTTTCAGGAAATGTTGAGGTTGTCAAGTTTTTGTGGTGACCTGGATCTCCAGACATTTTTTTTAAAGGATTCTTGTTTGTGCACAGGATGTTACTGCGTGAATGACGGTGGGTCTTGGCAGACATGTGCACTCTCTGAGTGCTTCTAGATGTCGGTGTTTACCAGAGATTTTCTGTTTGACTGGTTGTTTAAGATTTAGAAGTAGCTCTTGTGTAGCTCTTTAGCATTATATTAACAAAACAGTTGAGTTCAGGCAGCTTTCCAGGAGCCAAAAACTAAAACAAAGGCTCATCTCTAGTGTGCAAGCCAATTGTTGGTTAGGCCTGCTCTACTGCTTGACTGAATTATAAAATAACTTTTTTACCCCAAGTATTCAGAACCTGCATAAAGAAAATGAATACATGGCAGCATCTTTTTATAAATAAGTGAGAAGGCCAAGATGGAGCAGTTTTTATAACCACCACATACTTATGGGTCTTATAAAAGCTTCAAACTGCTTCTATTTCTAACTTTTTTATTAACACAGATAAAAGCACTTTTTATTGTATTCACTCAGTGATCTTTATCAATCAGGATGTCCAGGAAGCTGCTACTCTGTTACCCACCCAAGCTCAGCTTGCCCAAAGGAAATCTTATTAAAATAAACAGCTTCTTTACCAGAACAGAAAAATTTAACTGATAAATACATTATTGACCAGAAAATCTCTCGCACTGAAGTTTCTGTTAGTTAATGATTTGATAACTGATCATCATATTTAATTATTTTCTTACAGAAACCTGGCCACCACTCAAAGATTGTGTTTGTATAAATCTGCTTTTGCTAAATATCTAAATTTTATTTTCCTTGAATGAGTTGAGGAGTAAGAGCTCCTATTTTTCCAAACAAAATCATTGATAAATCCTCAATCAACTATTGATTTCTTAATCCAGATTTTTCTTGAGCAACGTGAAAATTAATAAAAGCCTTTTATTTGTTGTTGCATGTTACAAAACATAATGTTTTTACCTGTGTTATGATGTTATTAGTTTTTATTAATAAGTGTGTGTGTGTGGGGGGGGGGGTTTGTCGGTAGTCATGGAGATGGAAATTAAAGCCTAAATATATTCTTAATTTAACCTGTTGGTTTTACCCTAAATGTCCACGAACCTACTGATTTTCCTCCTCATACTCGACCTGATTCATAGGAAGTGAACTGTATTAGCTTTGCTTTCTCATAACCTTATCTGACCATTTTAATAACCTTTAAATATCAAGCTATTAAAGTCCAGCTCCTGGAATCTGAACCTGGATCTGAATTGAATTTATGAATTGAACTTTTTTTATTTTGTTTATTTATTTTTTGTACAGTGTCCTGAGATTACGACGGAGCTTTAGGGCCACGCTAAGAAAAAAAAAAAAATCCAAGCCATAAAATTGCGAGAATAAAGTAGTAGTATTAAGAGAATAACGTCGTACGAGTCTTTTTGCTACTTTCGTGTTTTTTTTTCTTTTTTTTTTTTCCCCCACGAGTCGGATCCATGACGTGACCTGTCAATCAATCCAGTAGGCGTGTCGGCAAATGACCAATCCGAAGCTAAATGAGTTGCAATATTATCTGAACTCCGACACGATAAAGCAGGTTTACTGCATTTTAACTGTGGTAAAATGAAAAATGTTAAGCATCTTGTTAAGTTATACTTTGGTTCTGGTTTTACAAAAAACAAGATAGTTAATCTGTTAACACATCAGCATCAGATTATTATTAGTGTCAGGACTTTGAACCTGCTTACAGTAAGGTGGTACACTCTGATGGGCTGCAGCGCAGCTCTCTGCAGATAAGGAGCATTTAGCTTCGGATTGGTCATTTGCTGACGTCTACTGGATTGATTGACAGGTCGCGTTGTGGATCCAACTGTGGAAAAAAATAAAAATAAACGAGAGCTGTAAAAAATATGTTATTTTTTAAAGTCTTGTACGACTTTATTCTCGTAATTTTATGGCTTTTAATTTTTTTTTTTTCATTGCATGGCCCTAAAGCTCCGTCGTATGAGATAACTTCTGTGAATTGCTGCTAAAAATTAACTGAGTTGAACTGATTATTCTAACAGTTGTTCAACATTTGTGTGTTTTTTTTTTTACCATTATGATAACACTGCATCTATAATGCCTGGCCAAAAAAAAAAAAAAATTGCCACCTGGATTTAACTAAGCAAATAGGTACGAGCCCCCTGTTGGATAATTACTGCATGGACAATTATCTTTCATCTGGCAACAAGTTATTTAACCCCCAACTGGTGCAATGAGTTGCTTCTCGTTTCTTAAACAACCATGTTAAAGACACGTCGCGTGGTCGTGGAAAAGATGTCTGTCTGTTTGAGAAGGGTCAAATCATTGGCATCAAGCAGAGAAAACATGTAAGGAGATTGTAGAAACTAGTAAAATTGGGTTAAGAACTGTCCAACGCATTATTAAAAACTGGAAGGATAGTGGGGACCCAGCGGCTTCGAGGAAGAAATGTGGCTGGAAAAATATGTTTGGTAAAATCAAATCAAAGAAAAACAACAGTAGCACTTAGGGCTATGTTTAATAGTGGAAGTAAGAGCATTTCCACATGTACAATGCAAAGGGAGCTCAAGGGATTGGGACTGAACAGCTGTGTAGCCTTAAGAAAACCACTAATCAGTGAAGCTAACTGGGGAAAAAAGGCTTCATTTTGCTAGGGAGCATAAAGATTGGACTCTGGAGCAATGGAAGAAGGTCATGTGGTCTGATGAGTCCAGATTTACCCTGTTCCAGAGTGATGGTGCATCAGGGTAAGAAGAGAGGCAGGTGAAGTGATGCACCCATCATGCATATTGTCTATCAAAGCAAGATCTTGTTGAAAAATTAATTTAACACTGGATGGAAATGGATCTTGTGACATTGCAGAAGCTCATTGAAACAATGCCACAGGGAATGCATGATGTAATCAAAGCTAAAGGCGGTCCATGGAAATATTAGTGTGACCTATTTTTTTTTATGGCGACTTTTTTGTTTTTTTGGCCAGGGAATGTATAATGTATTTTCTGTTATATAATAGTTAAAATGTAAGTGATCTATTCCTTTTGTCCAACAGGAAGCAACAAATAAAATTTAAAATCATTAAAAACTTGAAAGATTTCCACAGTAGTGACTAAATTAAAAGCCAAAGCAGAAAGTACAAATTGCAAATACAATAAATGTTTTTCCTGATCTTTTACATGTAAAAAAACCCAGTAACAACTGTTAAAAGGGGAAACAAAAACTTTATTTTTGTGTCCACTGAGAGAAACTGAGAATGTTTTCAAACTGAGAAATGTTAAAGGTTCACTCCTTTTAGATTTTATAATGTTAAATTTGAGCTGCTGATCTGTGACTGTATTTTTCCCAGGCTAAATAATGTTTAGGATGAAAGCATGACCGTTACAATACTTTGAGCTCAAAAGTTAAAAAAGGTGTTCCTTAGTCTTCTGTTTTCTATTCCGAGTCATCATAAAAAGCTTTCCTGAGATGTGTATCTGGTTATCAGAGCAGTATTTCCTCACCACCTTCCCACCTTGCACCCCCTATAGGTGAAAGCATGACTGTGCTGAACACGGCTGATTGGCTGCTGGGCTGCAGCAGCCCGTCTCCTGCCTCGTGTTCCAAGGACTATGGTACAGAGGTGCATGTGTGTGAATATAAATGTAAAGGGTCGTGCTCTGTGTGGAAGAGCCAGTTGGTCTGATTGGCTTTGGTTTGCCGTGCTGTGTTTATTTTTTGAATGCTGTTTTGATTTCATGGCAGCGTGTGCGTGCGTGGTTTTCTTACATACAGCAAGGTCCCAACTTGTCAAGAGTATCAAATTTTATGAATTTTCAAAGGAAGTCTGTAAATATCAAGGGAAATTTGCCTGAGGTTCATTGTGTGTGAACATGTTTTTTTTTTTTAACTTAATCATCAGATTTCCTTTTTTTTTATTATTATTCTTTCTTGGTATTTCAAGCTTAGAACCTTTAGGTCATATTTGTACTCCAGCTAGGCTGTTTTTTTTTATTTTTTTTATATATATATATTTTTTTTTTTTACGTAATATGTGCTCAATAACTTTAATTGTGATGGAGTTCAGTCACAACTGAAATGGGAACCCTGCTCACCAGTTTGCTCAAATATCGCATGGTAGTTTTTCTGCTTTTTTATCTGGAGAGATGTTCTCACTGCGTTCAGGTGATGAAAAGTTGCTAAAGTCATGCCCCAACACTGACGTTTACCTTTTTTTTTACTTGAAGTGAAAACCGAGCCTTTGAACAACAGCGATGCCGTCACCACAACAGGCGACACATCACTGGACACGTATGCAGGCTCAGGTAAAGCACGCACACACCGAACTATTGTCTCAGTCCCCTCAAACATGATCTATTTTAACTCAGAGCTGAAAGCTTTAGTCCACTGAACCATTGCCTGGCCTCGTGTTGCATCATCAAAGGCTGGCAGTGAGAAGAGACATTTTTACATCTGTATTTTTTTTTTTAGAGTCACACAACCATTCTGCTTTTACACTAAGAAAACACCCTGAGACACAAACCACTGGGGGGGGGGGGGGGGGTCTGGAAGCAGCAGGGTGTGTGTCAGCACTGAGCTCAACATCTCAGTGACCACAGGAAGGCATTGTTTTACTGTGAGGCCCACTCTAAGGGCCTTCATGGACAGAAGGGACTTGGCTTCTCTCCATTTCAAATGCTTCAGATCGTGTTTACTGGAATGACGTTTTAAAAACACACCAGAGGCTTTGAGTCGTTTTGTTCAGCAATGGTTTAATAGATGCAAATTAAAACAAAAATGGACGCCATTAATAATTTTTTCTTGCCATTATATTTTCAGTCATCACCAGCAGCGGGTACAGCCCTCGTTCAGCCCACCAGTACTCCCCTCCCCTCTACCCGTCAAAGTAAGTCTGGTTATTTCTGAAGACACCTTCTTGACACCTCCTATGTATTAAAAGTTGCCGCCAGGTGTTAACATCACCTCTGTATTCCCAGGCCCTACCCTCACATCCTCTCCACGCCGGCAGCACCGCCCATGCCAACGTATGCTGGGCAGCCTCAGTTCAGCAGCATGCAGCAGTCAACCATGTACACAGCCTACTCACAGACAGGACAAGCCTACGGACTGTCCACATACGGTATTGACGAGCACTCGCTGAAAAACACAGCTGCACTATTAACATTTACATAAAGCAGCGAAACCTCTGATATCCCATGGGGAGTTGGGTGGGGCGTTGATATCCACAGTTGACTAAAGGATGAAAGCAATGCAAGAAGAAAACAAAACATGCTGGGGTTTTTAAGACATTTTACATGTATTTCCTATTTTAACAGAAAGTGGGTTAAAAGTTATTTTACTGATTTACTGAGAAGGTTAAAACAGGGTCTTAAGACTTTATTAGTCTGACAATGTAATAGTTTTTGTTTGTTTTAGTCTTCGTTGTGGTTTGGGTTGCATTTTTGATTTTTCTGAAGATCTTTTTATTTTTATTTTTGTGTACAGTAGTCCCTCGCTACTTTGTGGTTCATTTATCGCGGACTCCCTCTATCGCGGTTTTTCAAAATAAGATTGGACATGCCGTTGGCTGATTGATGGATGAGCTCTATCGATGCACGATCGGCATGGACTTTTTATTTAAAATAAATTGTTTTAAATTATTTAGCACCTCCTGCACATTTGTGCAGCCCATAATGCAGGATAAATTTTCTGTTGCAGCTGATCTCCGTGCAATTGGAGAAGTGGGCGTGGCCAAGAATGCTTGCTGGTGGCAAAGAGCCGACAAGGCAGGGAGCTGAAATCATGAGCAGGGGTGCCCAAACTTTTTACCTGAGAGGGCCAAATTTAAAATCTATCAGAGGACTCAGGCCAAATGCAATAATATAATGCATGAAATGCAAATATATCTTTAAGTAAAGTCTATTTATTTATTATACAGTTATTTAATCTTCAATTCTGTGTAAAGAACATTACAGAACCCAAAATATAACAAAACACAAGTTGTATATAATAAATTAAAACAAACATTGACATTTTGGCATTTCAGTATAATTATATGTAGTAGGGGTGGACGATATGGCTCAAATATAATATTGCGATATTTCAGAGCATTCTGACGATAACGATAAATTTTGTGATATAACAAAAAAAAAATCAGTTATTCATTTGACAAAATTAACTTAACATGTTGCTTTGCAGTATTATATAAAAACTAAAAGAACAACAAGGGTTAATTTTACTGAAATTACTTTATTTAGTAAAGTATTCAGTCTAAAAGTATAAAAATGATCCTTCTGTTATTTAGATTGAAAAAGTCTGCACAAAATATAGATCAACAAAATCCACCACAAAAACTAAAGTGCAAGTGAAGTTTCCTAAAATAACTAAAATGAAGCTTAAGTATATATATATATATATATAAGTTGAGTATAAATGTAACAAAATATATGTTGCCTTTAAATGAGCTATAACTTCCAGAAGTTGTAACAAGGTGTCATCAGCTGACCCTGACACTTGTGGTGTTTCAGCTTCCTCTGTTCCTGCAGGAGTGATTCATTTATTTCTCTGATGCTCTGTCTCTGATCACCTGACTCTGTTCTTGGTCCATGGACTGTGGAACTTCAGAGACAGACCTGTGTGTGTTTGTACCGGCAGTTTAGAGCGGGGGAGACCCGCACCGGCAGCCAGAGCCGAGTGGGGAGAGAAAAAATAAAGACGAGTGTCAGCTTAGAGCGGGGGAAGGAAGAGACAGTTGAGTTGTCTGTACCTGCAGTTTAGAGCTGGATGGAGAGACGGCTGAGCCGCGCCTTGTTTGTTTTTAGCTTTTTAGCTAGCTAGTACTGCGCGCAACTAATTAGCGTCACACCAGTACCGACAGGTGGGGGGGTACGCAGTTCGGTTTGGTTGTTCGGCGCGCACGGTTCTGGTATTCTGTTAAAGGGATGGGGCGCACTGATGTATTACGTCATGAAATTAGCATATCATGATATCATTTTTTTGCCCGTGCAAGCTTTTTTACCGGTTTTATCATGAACGACATGATATGGCCCAGCCCTAATATGTAGTGCAAATTGTAAAAAAAATGCATGTCCAACAGCAACAATAATATGAACAAAAATAAACAGTCCCATATACGATAGTCAATGGGCCAACTTTTCCATCCAACATTAAAGTCAGTGGAATGACTTGAGTGAAAACGCATTGATTCTTCAATATAAATTTTAATATAGTAATGTGGACTGCTTGGCGGGCTAACCCAAATGGCTTGGGCCCGCGGGCCCCACTTTGGGCATCTCTGGTTTAGAGCATACGTGGCCCCCAAGATGATATGTGAAATGTAAAATACTTCTGTCTCTTGAATTTTCAGTAATCTTGGATTATGATGTCGAAAGCACAACAGAGAACATCAAATGAGACCAATCAAACTCTTGTTGAGGAACCTGTGACCAAGAAAAGATGTTTGGTATCTGATTTGAGTTAATGTAGTTTCTGAAATTGGCCCTTAGTTTGAAAAAGGTTTTAATTTCCACTTATTAGTTTATTTAGTTTCCACTTATCGCAGGTCTTCAGGGTACGGATCCCCCGCGATAAACGAGGGACTACTGTATATTCCTATATAGTTTGTCTGCCAGTGTTTTCCCTCAGTTTGCCTGGTCACAAACACCTGTATCTCATCTGTACTCGGTACACCTCATTTACTAATCACCACCACCCAGTACACATACTCCTGGTATTTCCATGTTCAGTGTCAGATCTTCACAAAATTCACTCCTAGTAAGTCCTATTGTTTTGTCACTTGTAGCTCCTGGTTTTGTGTTTGTTTTTCTGAATTTAAACCTGCTGCCTGCACCTTTAGCTCCTCAGCAATCAACTACGTACAATAATGAAAGATCATACCCTGAATTTTAAGATGTCTACCATCAACATATAAGGCGATGCTGGACATGATGCAGGAGCCTGGAAGATGAACCCACAGTGTTCCCACATTATGGTCCCAGGCTTACAATGATGGTGTGCGGGGCAGTAGGTGGGACTGAAAGCCCCGCATCCATAATGCTCAGACTCTGGTTTCCAAACTATAACATAATAGCTCCCATAAACTGGGTCCTGCTGGCTTCAACTCCCAACAATGAAAAAAGGCAACAACATTTGAGCTAGTATTTACTTTCATGTCAATTTCTACAAACAAAAAAAAAACAACAAAATGGGACATTAAAGATTTACACAAACAAACTGCACTACAAGGCAGACATTTCACAGCCAACGATGTCAAATTTTAACATTTCAGTAAAAAAAAAAGTGGAAAATGTCACTTAGAAATCTTGGTTCTCTTTGCCACAGACCTGGGTGTGATGCTTCCAGGGATTAAGACAGAGGGCAGCTTAACCCAGAGTCAGTCCCCACTGCAGACAGGGCTCAGCTACAGCCCAGGTTTCACCACACCTCAGCCTGGACAGACTGCCTACTCCCCCTACCAGATGCCAGGTCGGTTCACAGAAATAAGTAACTTTTTTTTTTCCTTTTCAACTACTGTATTTTTCAGACTATAAGGCTCACTGTTGATTTTTGCAAAAATTAAAGGATTTTAAGTGCGCCTTATAGTCCTAAAAATACGGTATGACGTTTTCTTTTATTCCTTTGATATATGACAGTTTACATCACCTATTTTTCCTGTTTTTGTTCTTTCAAGGCTCTAGTTTCACTGCTTCCTCGGGCCTCTACGCCTCCAACAACTCTGTGTCCAACCCTGCCAACTACACTGCCACACAGCAGGTACTGGACACATCTCTGCACCTTTTTAAATCTCATGCACGTACTTCAGAAGTAAGAGGCTGTATTCAAGCAGAGGAGTTCAGATGTCTGGGAGATGGATTGACATATCAGGGCATTGACCGCAGTAATGAGAGCATTGTTTCGGTCTGTGGTTAAAAAAAGTAAGCTGAGCCAAAATGCAAAGCTTTTAATTTACTGGTCTGTCTACGTTCCAACCCTCACCTATTATCATGACGTATAAATCACGACAAAAAGAACAAGATCTCGTATACAAACATCTGAAATTACTGTACTTGTTGCTGTAAACGTCGCACCACCGTATAAGTTGCATCAGTCCAAATATGTCTAATAAGGTGGACAAAACATAAATGTGTTGCATCGCTGTATAAGTCGCATCTATTATGCGTCACATTTGTTATGCATCATCGCTAACGATCTGGAAACGTGGGCCGGTGTTGTGCCAAAAATCGATTGGGTGCCAAATGGCAGCTACGGGAGCACGCATGGGAGGACTTTAACTAGAATTTAACAAGATTAACACTTAAAAACAATTATTTACTTGTTTGAAATTATAGCAAGGGTGTGTGTCCGTTTAACTTTTCCTTAATAAATGCACTTTGACGTTTGCTCCAGGAGTTCCAGAGCAAGATGAAGGTGGCTTTGTATGGCAAGCCAAGTGTTTCATTAATAGCCACTTTTACCTATTAATGAGACACTTGGCTTGCCATATTAGTTGAGGCCCCTCTAGTGGCTGAAAATGGTAGTGTTCAATATTTTCCATGTCAGAATGAATGAAATCATCAGCTCTCAGCCAAAAATTGGTTTATAAATATGGGGGGGGGGGACATAAATAATTCACTAGGCTGTGTAAGTTGCTTGCATGCTAATTTATGCAAAAAACTGCAACTTATACAGCAAAAAGCATGATAGCTACTTTTGTAGGGTGACCGGACTCAGCCTTAATTAAAGGGTGATTCAGGTGGAGCTCAGAGTAAAGCTGCTGCTCCTCTGTATCAAAGGGAGTGAACTGAGGTGGCTCAGCTATCTGATTAGGATGCCTCCAAGTGTCTCCTCCTTGAGGTTCTCAGGCACGTCCCACTTGGAGGAGACCCTGGGACAGGCCCATTAGTCATAGGAGGAATTATAACGTGCATCTCCTCTGGCCTGAGAATGCCTTGGGGTCTCCCAGGAGGAGCTGGAGAAGGAGTCTGGGTTCCCTCCTGGACATGTTGCCTCCACAACCCAACCATGGACAAGCAGCAGAAAATGGATGAATACATGCATGAATAAATAGTACAACAGATTTGTCAAGGCAAATAAACCAGTCTATTTGAGAACTAGTTACCTTCCCACACAACTTCCTTTTTTCAGTACAGCATGAAAAATTAAAACCCTGCAACCTTGCATCATGAAAAAAAAAAAAACTTGCAAAAGAAACGATTTTGTCTTGGTGAAAGAGTGTTTTGAATATTTGTCCAAGTCCACATGATGGATCGCGTTGTGGTGGAAAATGCTTATAAGGGGGATTTTAATTTCTGGCACTAGACGTAGCTGTTTATATGGAGCAAGTCGTGCTTTGGTCTTTGTGGTGAGATAAAGGTGTGTGTGTGTGTTTGCTTTTATTCCTCGTGCTGTGAGGACATAAATCTGTTTAAACCGATACACTCTCGGGACCGCTTGTGTTATGGAGACAAAAAACTAATTGGCATCAAATGTCCACTTCTTATGGTGAGTTTGAGTTTAGGGTAATGGTTTGCTAAGAATGGTTATAAATTTGAAGAGGAGTTAAACTGAATAAAAAAAACTAGTTAGAAACTAAAGGGGAACTGTGTCTAATAGAAAACACACGATATACAGGAGAGGCTTATATGCAACCTTTTGACCACACACCAGCTGTGCATGAATGTGGTTTGCTCCAGTTTATGTTGATGGATGAAGTAACAGGTTTAGAGACTGAGTCATAAAGCATTTGCGTCTTCTGCAGCTGAACAAGTCTTTAATTGTCTCAATAATCTAAAAAAAAATGCATATTAGAAGGAATTAAGGGTCAAAGAGATGAGAGGAAGTGTGGTTTTTGTGAAGCATCTGTTTTTCTGTCTTTTTTCCTGCAGTCTTGTGCACTCACAGCTCATGTGTCTTCTGCAGGATTATCCCTCATACACGACGTTTGGCCAAAACCAGTATGCGCAGTATTACTCTGCCTCCACTTACGGGACATATATGACCTCCAACAGCATGGACGGCACTGGTTCCACAGCAGCCTACCAGCTGCAAGATCCCACCCCTGCTATGACGGGGCAGGCTGCTGAACTTCACCAAGGTTTGTGCAAAGAAAATACACGATGCAACTCAGAATGAAATGGTCAAATCTCCAATTTCCTACCCTAAAAGTCCAAACTAAAAGGCCTTAACATCCGATCTGCTCAGGATAATTTAATGAAACTTGATACACACATGCAGATGAGACAGATGAGGTACACACACAAATAAACAATCATAAAAAAGCATATAAAATGAAACGTAAATTAAAGTAGTGATATAAAACGAATAAAAATAAGCTACATTTATAAAATGGTGTAAAATACTAGAAACAGGAACATGACTGAGTTGTTTTTTGCCATGAAACTAGCAGTTGTTTAAACTTCCTTAGAGAAGTCAGAGTCGAGAGCTTCAGATATTTTTGCAAGATATTCCACGAAACGGGAGCAGATTAGGAGAAGATCCTTTTGTCAAATTCAGTCCTCACTGAGGGATCACTGCAGGTAATAATGTCCTGAGAGCGCACGCTGTAGCTGCACTCACAACGTGACATGTAGGAGGAGATGTATGAAGGCAGCAGACCAAGAAGTGATTTAAAGATGAAAATGTACCAGTAAGAGAGTCTGCGTGAAGTTCATGATGGTCCAACATCTGCAGGGTGCTTGTTGGAACATTCATGTAAATAATGTCACCGTAATCAATGGAGGGAAGGAAAGTAGCAGTTACAAGGTGTTTTCTAGCATTCAGAGTTGGACAGGATCTGTTTCTGAAAAAGAGAACAGATTTTTATTTCGATTTCTTTATCAAGTTTTCGACATGAGGCTTAAAAGATTTTTTTTATTTTCCAAAAAAGAGCTATAATAATTATTAGTAGGAAGTGCCATGGTCACCCAACAAATATATAATTTCATAAATTGAAATTATTAAAATGTTATGGTTTGTTTGAATATAGTATTTTGCAAGTCATGTATAAAGCTCATAATTTTTTTTTACCCCCAAATATTCAATTAAAATGTTTTAAAAAGAGAGTCATTATGACCTTAAGGGGGTTGAAATGTTTGTAAAACCTCCATTTAGAACTAGTCTGAAGGAGCGCTTCGTTGTAATTCAAGGAATAGGATTATGGAATTGCCTTGATATCACAATAAAAATTTCTAAAACAATTTATATGTTTAAAAAGATGATTAAGTTAAAATTGTTAGGAAAGTATGATACCATGTGAAGGATGCCTGATTTTTGTTTTTGCTTTGGGAATTGTTCAAGCCTGAGTTGTTTGTTTTATTTTAATTTAATTTTTTTTAATAAGAGGTAGCTATTTTAAGAATTTTCTTCTTCTTTCTGCACCCTTTTCATTCAATGTTTTTTTTTTTTTTGATGAATTTGTTTTGTTTCTTTAAATTACTGAATAAATTACTTTTAAAAAAAATTTAAAAAGAGATGTACATCGACCAAGATTCCCATGTATTTGTAAGAATCGACAAACTCAATAGGAACACCATTCAAAGATAAAATGGAAGGAAATACTACTGGGACCGACTTCCTGTTTGAAAAACAAGATTCCTTTGGTTTTATCAGCATTTAACACAAGTTTGAGATGGAACAAATCTGACTGGATGATGTCGAATGCACTGTAAAAGCTGGAAAACCTTAGCAACAGATTTAGCTTGACAATAAACTACTGTATCGTCGGCATAGAAATGTAAGGATGCATCAGGAATGATCTGACCTACATTACTTATGTAGATTGTAAAGAGAGGGGGTCCTAAGACTGAGCCTTGTGGTGCACCATTGTTGACAGTTAAATAACTGGAAGAAGCACCATTATGTTCATCACCCCTGCTCCAAGGTCAAATGTTATAAAAGGTCTTTGTTAATTTGCGGCATTGCTATAGATTGCTGTATAATAATTTGTCGAAGGGCGTATAATGTGCCGTACTCTTGTTCACTTTAATTATCTCGTTTCCAGTTGGAAAATAAAGCAGGTTTGGTTACGAAGGTAACCGTTAACGTAAAAGTCCAGACGCTAATTGGGAGAGTTGGCACATAGACTCAGTTTGTTATATCAAGTGTTGAATTTATTGTCAAGGAGAGAAAATGAATGGAACAAAGCGAGTCTAAAATCCACGCATGTCGTGCCCATAAACCTGGATTTTAATCAGTGTTGCTGCGTTCTTCTTGCTTGTCTTTGGTTTATCTTGGCTGTAGTTCAGGAAGCCTGATTACAGTAACTTATCATTTGTCCTGTCGCAACTTTTTTTTTCCCCTTGCTTCTTCCTCATTTGCTTTTTACTCAACCAGTTCAAGTCAGTATTTTTTTTTTATTTCCTTTAGTCACGTGCTGTTTGGGTCTTCGCTATCCTCCCCCCAGTACTGCACTTTCCCTTTAGTCTCTGATTGAGACGTAACAATATGAGAGCTGAAGCTCGGGGTCTGGTTCTAGTTACGGAGCAGCAGTGGGAGCATATGGCGCTGGGGCAGGGTGTGCTCGTGTGGAATGTCTGTCTGTGTGTGCTTAATCATACATTTAGAATATTGTAAATGCAGTCTCTTTGTAAGAAGCATTGGATTGTGTAAGTTGTCTTGATTTATCCCATAGCTTTTGTCTTTCCCCCTCCTGTTAAATGTTCACATGTCCGTGTCCTCATGAATCACTCGTTAACAACGGTGCTTTTGTTTTGGTTTCTTACTGGTCTTTAAGTTGATCTGTCATGCCAATTACTTTGAATTATTAACCTTGCCAATACATCTACTCTACTGTATAACGTCTGAGTTATTGCTCCTCCTGAAGCAGACACTGAATACCTGTGGAATCGGCTCCAACCACATCATCATTATAATTTTTCTATCTACGCAGCAGTGAATGTAGTCTGATTACTTGTGCAGATTCAGGCGGATTTCTGCCAAATATGAAATGTTTCAAAACACCTTGTCTGTGGCTCTTTTCCCTCTCAGGGGACTTTGAAACAGTGCAGAGCCCCTCCACGCCTATCAAAGAGCTGGACGACAGAGCCTGCCGGAGCGGGGGGTCCAAGACTCGTGGCAGGGTGCGCAAAAACAACCCCTCTCCTCCTCCGGACAGTGACCTGGAGGTAAAGGACCGAAGAACGTGCTCTCACAATTCTGAAATGACGTACTTTGTGTTTTCCATCCAGCCTGCTCTCTGTAGCTTCAGTAAACGAACAGAGCTGAGTACAGATGTCACTCTCTACAGTCAGGGTGTTGCTAAAACACATCTGATGTCTGGTTCTGTTTGTTTTTGTGTTCTGCAGAGGGTGTTCGTGTGGGATCTGGATGAGACCATCATCGTCTTCCACTCTCTGCTCACTGGCTCATATGCACAGAAATATGGCAAGGTATGAGTGTTTCCACAACACGGCAGTACTTGGACTTGACTGCACTCTCTCCATTTGTCAAGGAAGCAGTTTAACTTGAATAGAATGAACCTCCACACTCTGACCACTTTACAACAAAGAAGGGACTCGTTGAACTATAAAATCAGGCATAAAAATGTTATTCTGAACTATATCAGATGATGCTGTTGGAAATAATTTACTCCAGGAGTTTTCCAGATCTGCTGATATGCAATCCTGAAATTCGGGTACGCGATTGTTACTTTGATTTTGTTTGTTTGACTGGTGGTCATGCTGTTGCAATGAGTACCTTTAAGCTTTCAGAACTCTAGAAACAAAAACAGTTCCTATAGCCTTCAAATGTGGAGTTTGTATTTTATTTTCTAGGTCTTCATAAATACAGAAAAATGAGAATAGGAGCATAAACACATTTGAGTTTCTAGATTATTAAGAAGTAGGGATGCACGATATTATCGGCATGGTGTCCGTATCAGCCAATATTAGTGTAAAAGTTCAATATAGGACATCGGCCATTCCATCAAAATAACTCACCGATATAAAAGGTGCTGTTTCTTTATGACAACCCAGTGACGAGGACGCCTGCAGCGGCAGCACAAAGTCATGACGTTACATGCGCCTACCTGATCTCACGACGAGAGGAAAATTCAAAATGTTGGCAGTGTGGAAGTTATGTTTTTTTATTGAGGATGTCGGATTCTGAACATTTTTGGACTACGTTGAGCCTCGCTTTATCGTCCCCAATCAGAGATATTTCTCTGATGTAATCTTAACCAATTTAGCCGTCATTTCCGACGTCAATGAGAAGCTAATAGCAGATAGCACTTGGGTGAGTTTTACCACAGAAATTTGGACGTCGTGTTAGCCCCGTTAGCATAATTAGTCTTACAGCACAATGGATAGACAAAAACTTTGAACGTAAAAAGGCACAAGAGTGCAGAGGATCCCACACTGCAGCTAGGAACCTGGAACAAGCCTCCACAAGTGAGACAGCATCGCAGGTGACTAATGCTAATAAATAATATTTAACACTTTTCATTTAATATAAGTCAAAGTGCTATGCATATCATATGGCTGTTACTGAATGTATGTCACCAGCTCTTACAGCTGTTACACAGTTTTTGTATCAAATAAGCCTAAATAAGGGGAATATGTTATGGCAAAGGAACGTATATAAAATATCTATCAGTTATCAAACAAAAATCCAATATGGTGCATCCCTATTAAGAAGTCTTCATTAAGGTCAAAAATTATATTAGAAAATCTATTTTAAAATGTTTCATTCCATGCTTTTCGTTTGTTTGAGCAGTATTGTCATTATTTCCTTTAGTTTTATTCAAATTTGGAGAATGTACAAATTAAAATCAATCAACCTTTATTTATACAGGTAAATCCCATTGAGCCTCGAGGACTCATTTACAAGAGAGACCTGATTTCAACAAAGAAAGATGACAACAATGGACAACAGCAACAACAATAAGCAGTTATAAAAACTCATACTAGTTTTTTTGTTTGTTTTTTGTTTTTTTAACAAATAGGATGGCTAAAAGGAAAAAGGTAACAAAACAAAAACAAAAAACAGCTAGATTCCAAGACAAATGTATAAAACTAAAAACAGGAACATGTCTGCATTGGTCCCTGCCAGGAGTCCAACAGATTCTTAAAGCCACTTAGAGAGGTCAAGGTCGAGAGCTTCAAATCTTTTTGTAAGATATTCCAGGAAACAGGAGCGGAGTAGGATAAGGCCCTTTTGCCTAGTTCAGTCCTCACTGAGGGAACACTGCAGGTAATAATGTCCTGAGAGCGCACTCCGTAGCTGCACTCACGCAGAGACATGTAGGAGGAGATGTATGAAGGCAACAGACCAAGAAGTGATTTAAAGATGAAAATGTACCAGTGAGAGAGTCTGCGTGAAGTTAATGATGTCCAGTTAACCAATGAATACAGGGTGCAGTGGTGGGTACGATAATCACAGCCAGTTATGAATCTTAGTGCACCATGATAGACAGCATCCAACATCTGCAGGGTTCTTGTAGGAGCGTTCATGTAAATAATATCACCAAAATCAATTGAGGGAAGGAAAGTCACAGATACAAGGCGTTTTCTAGCATTCAGGGTTAGACAGGATTTGTTTCTGAAAAAGAAACCCAGTTTAACTTTCAGTTTCTTTACCAAGTTTTCCACATGGAGCTTAAAAGAAAGATGTGAGTCGACCAAGATACCCAAATATTTATAGGAATCAACAAACTCAATGGGGACACCATTTGAGGATAAAATCGGAGGAAGAACTGCTGGGACCAACTTCCTATTTGAAAAAAGCATCCCTTTGGTTTTTTCGGCATTTAGGACAAGTTTGAGGTGAAACAAATCAGTCTGGATGATGTTGAATGCAGATTTCAGAAGCTGGAAAGCCTTAGCAACTGTTTTAGCTCGACAATAAACAACTGTGTCGTCAGCATAGAAATGTATGGATGCATCAGGGATGTTTTTAACTACATTATGTATGTAGATTGTAAAGAGGGTGGGTCCTAAGACTGAGCCTTGTGGTACACCATTATTGAATGTTAAATAACTGGAGGAAGTACCATTATGTTGAACACATTGCCTCCGGTCTGAAAGATAGTTAGAGAACCAACCAATGGTGTGATCTGAGAAACCGATTTCTGAGAGCTTATGACACAAGATGTTCTGATCCACAGGGTCAAAAGCTTTAGACAGGTCTAAGAAAAGTGCAGCACAATAATCCTTAGCATCCAGTGCTTCAACAACGTCATTAAGAACCTTCAGTGAAGCAGTGGTTGTGCTGTGTTGTTTCCTGAAACCAGATTGATGTGGAGGTAAGATGTTAAATGAGTCCAGGTAATTTTTGATTTGAGAGTTTATCAGTTTTTCTAGAACCTTGGCTAAAATGCAGAGTTTAGAGATTGGTCGATAGTTGTTCAGTGATGTGGGGTCACCTCCCTTCAGCAAAGGAAGAACAAAGGCTGTTTTCCAAGTGTCTGGGATGGAGTTTTGTCTTATGGAGAGATTGAAGATGTGGGTCACAGGGACTGTGATGATGTGAGCAGCCAGCCTTAAGAAATAAGGTGGAAGTTCATCTGGACCTGCAGATTTTTTAGGATCAAGATCTTTTAACAGTTTATTGACCTCACTGACTGAGAACGGAGAAAAAGAGAAGCTGTGATTAACTGAGGATTGATTTGTAGGAGGGATTTGATTTGTAGAAGTTTGGTTATTAAGTGAAGTGGCTGATCTTCCATTAGTAACTGTGTCAAATAAAGAACCAGAAGCAACAAAATGTTTGTTGAAACAGTTCAGGATCTCGTGCTTATTTGACACAGGAGCAGAGTTAACGAGAAGTTGTGATGGGAGGTCAGATGATTGGGGGGTGCCTGAGAGAGATTTAATGGTTTTCCAGAATCTATTAGGGTCATTTAGATTTTTGGAAGTCTGAGATAAGAAATAGTTGCGTTTTGCTGCTTTGACAGCAGTTGTGCATTTATTCCTCATCTGTCGAAAACTCAACCAATCAGTGTCTGAGCCAGATTTTCTCGCTGCAGCCCAAAGATGATCTCTCCTGTGCAGGAGGTCAGCTAAAAAACACCCGACAACTGTTCAAACATTTCCTCACAATTAAAAAAAAAAAATGCCCATAGGACAGAAAAGTGACTGAAAGATCAGAAACTTTTAGCCCAGAAATGTCCATCCAATCTTTTATCTGCTGCTTTTCTTTAGAGACGTAAATGAAACTGGTCCAGATGACATGATTTAAACTTTTTTGTTATCTACCTGGATGATTGAACCTACAAACCTTTTTTTTAATTATTATTAAAAGGCAGAAACATTGATTTCAGTTTAGTGCTGTCAGTTTAGCTGGGATAAGGCCAAGTTTAGACAAAATATACCCAAACGTTTGTTGCGAGCAGAATCTTGCCCCTGTCTAAACGTTCAGTACCTTCATCGTCGCAGGACGTTAATGAGCTGCCTTTATGACCGTGTTTACTCTTTAAATCAACAACAACAATGGCTGCTTGCTGTGCACAAGCTTCATTTCTCTCAGTGGATCTTCACATTACATGAGCCGCTCCAGGAACGTTCTGCTCCATTTATGATTGCAGCCTATAAAACGAGTTTTTAAACGTAGCTATTAGTACCTGTCAGTGCTTTCATTAGTTTAATCATCACCTGAATGTGCTAATTTCCTCCTCAGAGGGGTGTTTATTGTCGTTTTCTCTGAACTTGTTAGGTGGTCTGACTTTCTCTGAGAGCAGGTACTCTGTTTAGACTTCCTTTTAGTTTTAATAGATCTTGGCTCTGATCTGGGATCATCCTATGTGGCCGCAGGTTTTTGCTGGGTGATGTCATTTCCTGTGGCCTGAGGAGGCTTTTTCATCCCTGATCCATTCTGATGTTCTGGTTCTGTTTGGCAGAAGAACAAAAGCTGGCACAGCTTGCACACACGCAGCGTTTGCAGCCAGACTTTCACAGAACTTTACTTCTTTAACAAACGAGGGGTTGTGGGCACTGGTGGGCTTCCCTTTTTGCTCCACACTTGTGGGTTTTAACGTTTGGCAGTTTGGATTTATTGGATTTATTGGATAGAGGAAAAGCCCCGGTAAGCTGTAAACTCTTCTCTGTGTGTGTGTGTGTGGGGGGGGGAGGGCGGGGGTCTACAAACACCCCCGGCCCCAGGGGGTGAGTCAGCTTGGTTTGCTTTGTGTTTACTGTCGAGAAACAATTAGTGAAAATGTTTTCACAATGTGCATTTTGGCTTGAGTTGCATTCCAGTGCGGAAAATGGTTTTGTCTCTTTGTACCCTGGGAAATGAAGACATGTTTGTTACCGCTGAGCAAAATGAGAATTAGGCCTGTCGCGATAACAAATTTTGCTGGGCGATTAATTGTCTCAGAAATTATTGCGATAAACGATAATATTGTCTGAAATTTGACAGTAATTACTAATGTCAAATTTAAGAAGAAGTTTAATTTGTTTTGAGTGTAGTACCATTTTTTAACCCCTGGATGGCAGTATAAGGCTGTTTGAACCAAAGGATGGATAGTGAGGGAGTGAGCAGCGTGTCTCTTTAAGAAAAATGGGAGGGAGGCCCCTTGACGTGACATGGGCTGTCTCTTCGGTTCTCAAAATGGCAGACGCTTGGTGTGGTTTGAGCTCTCTAGCATTTTTCACACAAAGCTTTTAATAAAAAATCAGTAAATAAGTTCTCGGCTTCTTTTTGCAGAGAAAAATAACTTTTTACACGAAGGCACAGGTTTTGACTGTGAATTTTGGAGCTTTGACAAGACGAAGGTTTTTCCCCCCCGAGGTTGGCCTGTTAGCATAGCTTAGCTTTTCACCTTAGCTGCGTTTAAAGAGCACCGGAGTTGAGCCTTTTGTCATCCAGTGACTTCAGTAGAAAGAGACATGAAGAAACAATTAAGCCGATAAATGAAAATGAGGTTGATAATTTTCATTTATCATGCGATTAATTGATTTATTGTTTATCGTGACAGGCCTAATGAGAATATTAAGACGGGCACAGACTGGGCCTCTGCGATTCTGCTAATATTCTTTGCTTTTTTCTGATTTGATGGGAAGGGTTTATTTACCCTACATTCTAATATTTTGTAGAATTTGTCACCTGGATTACTTAAAAACAAATGATCACCCGCCCTGTTAAAGACGGGACATTATATTCATGTTTGTTTTATTGTCAGTCTGTTAGCAAAATATTTCAAGAACCACTGGATGAATTTGAATGAAACTCTCAAAGCGATCATTAAATGTACATGCTTCAAGTGAGCCTGACATAATGGGTTAAAATCTGGTTTGGTAGTCGCAGAGTGTCATCGCCAACACGTACTCTGAGAGCACCTCGGTGGTTGGTGAGGTCTGTACAAGTAAACTCAGAACTTTTTATGTGTCTAATCCTAATCCAAGTTTAAAAATCTATCATTCTCTGAAAGCATGCACACTGCCTGCCTCCGTCATGCTAAAGAACAACTTATACAGAGAAATGACAGAATTTAGACCAAAAAAAACCCAATATGAGCAATCCCACATGATGATGCAACACTTCAAACTCAGGGTATCTGTTATCGATGACTCTCAGCTACTACCACATGAAATTTAATGTCTTATCTGTATAACTGACTGAGTCATAGCCATATTTGTGTAGAGTACTGTTGATTAATTGTGGCAGACATTTTATGTGCAACTGACCCTGAACGTTAATCAGTTTTAGATGTACATTCAGTCTCTAGTATCTGAAAGTTTCATTAAAATCTGCCTTGTGGTTCATGATATATTTTGCTAACGGACAAAAAGGGCTGACTCCAATGGTTCATGCTAATGTTTTCTACAAACAATTAGACGTAATCACTCTCAACTACTACCACACTTAATTTTAGCTCAGTATCTGTAAAACTAACCGAATGTGAATTAAGCTCAGTTGTCTGGCAGC
This sequence comes from Nematolebias whitei, assembly GCF_014905685.2. Taxonomy (NCBI): domain Eukaryota; kingdom Metazoa; phylum Chordata; class Actinopteri; order Cyprinodontiformes; family Rivulidae; genus Nematolebias; species Nematolebias whitei. The sequence continues at coordinate 31,504,392 of NC_056509.1, forward strand.
CATTTTGAATCAAGCTGTTAAAACACATTAAAGTTCGTCTTCGCCTGACTGTGATAGCAGTTGTGTCCATGCAGGCACAAAAATAGCCCCAGAAGTTAGTAAGTTCAATTTGAGTAATTTCACAAACGTTAACCATCTCATAGAATTCAGCCTTCAAATGAACGTTGAAACGTTTTAACATTTTTAGTTTCTGCTGATGTGAGGTCAGAGTGCCAGCTGCTTCTGTTTGTTTCCACATCGCCACAGGAAGCACAAACCTTTACAGCATTTCTGCTCAAAATAAAACCTGTAAAATCACCCACGTTCTGATCAGACTCCCTGTATGAGAACAATGTTTTTATTCCTCCTGGTTATTATGTAGTTTAGATTCTTCAGACCCTCTGAGAACAGAGAAGGTCACAGTGATCAGTTCTAAAGGAAACTAGAGAAACTGCATTTCCTGGAAAATGTAGCGTTACAAAAGAACTTGCTGGAAAAACAGCTGAAATTAGCTAAAAAAAAAAAAAACATGCTGAAATGTAGCTGAATGGGAAGAACAAGCCTAGGTTATCAGAAGAAAGCAGAAAGAATGTTTGCTGAATTTGGTATAAATTAGCAGAAATGAGCTCCAAAAAAAATTGCTTAAAAAAAAAAAGGCTGAAATAAGCAAAAAAATAAAAATAGCTGAAAAGTAGCTGAAAAAGCAAAAAGAAGCTTAAACAAGCAGAAGGAATTGGAAAGGGTTGGAATGTGCTATAAAATGTGAAATTAGCTGAAAAGGCTTAAATTAGCGTCAAAACAGCTAAATAGTAGCTGAAAGAGCAGAAAAAGCTGGAAGGAGCATAACAAGCTGAAATGAGCAGAAATAATTTAATCAGGCTGAAATTAGCAGAAATTTACATGAAAAACTTTTAACTGAAAACTGAAATTGGCTAAAAATGGTAAAGCTAGCTGAAAAGTAGAAAAAGCTTAAATTAGCATAAGAAAGCAGAAAGAACGCACGTCTGACCATTTCGGCTGAAAGAAGCAGAAATTAGCACATATTGGAAATTGACTGAAAAAAGCTGACATTTGCAACAACAACAAAAAACTGCTGAAAAATAGCTAAAAAAGCAGAAAGAAGCTTAAATTACCAGAAGGACGTGGAGAGAGAACATTTTTACTGAATTAGGCTGAAAAAAGTTTAAATGAGCGTAAAAAAAATCTGGAATTAGCTGAAAAAGTTAAAATTAGCATAAAAACTGTTAAATAGTAGCTGAAATAGCAGAAAAAGCTGAAACTTGCAAAAATAATCTGAAAGGAGCATAAAAAGCTGAAATTAGCAAAAGTTAAAAGAAGCACAAAAAATATTGGCAGAAAGAATCAGGAAGGAGCACAAAACAGCTGAAATTGGCTGAAAGTAGCTTAAAAAAAAGTTTAAAGTTGATCAAGGAAGCTGAACCAGAACAAAATGTGAACAAAGAGCAGTAAAAGACTGTAAACAGATCTAAAGATTTGAAGGATGTAAAAAAAAATGTATATTAAAAAGCTAAATTGCACCAATACCAAAACACTTCTCCTGAAAGAGCTGAACGTTTTGATATACGATTTGTTGAAATAGCACAAAAAATTTTGGTTGGAAAAAAGGAAGATGCTGAAAAACATACGGAAGAAAAATGGATCATAGAGTGGCAGCTTCATAAACATTCACACAACGAGCAGAGAAGTGAAGTCAACTCTGGAAGGAAATCACATGAAGCTGCGTCGTTGAAGAGCCCGACGCGTCTTTTTTTGTTGTTGTTCATTTTCTTCTCCCTCTCAGGGAGACTGATTCTCCTTCAGTTTGTGCACACGCCTCCCTCGCCTTCCTGATAGTTTGTTTCTATTCTAGTCGTCTGACGGTGTCAGCGAATCGTGCTGCAAGCTGTCGACCCCCACTGACCTATCGCAGATGATGGTTTTTGCAGCTGAGCCTCAGGCTGGCAGGGCAGGCCGCATTCTCCCAAAACACACACGCAAACCTTTCACATACCAAATACACGCAGCACACACACACAAACCAGGAGACACACTCTTCATCTGGCCCCCCTGCAAACATCAGGAATGCAGATGGGACGTCCGTCAGTGTCTGCTGCCAGGACTGGAATGTACCATTCTAACAGAGGGGTAGAGTTAGGAAAGTCACGATTTGTTTGTTTGAGAGGCAGGTTTCATAACTGGAAACTGTTCTGACCTTCCTGTTGTTAGGACCCTCCCATGGCGGTGACGCTTGGCCTGAGGATGGAGGAGATGATCTTCAACTTGGCAGACACGCACTTATTTTTCAACGACCTGGAGGTAAGAGAAACAAAAGCATCTATAGAAGTTTGCTTGTTGATTACCGCCCTCTAGTGGCACAAAAACGACACAACTCGGATTTTTTTTTATTGGCTTGGTTTTATCTTTGCCTGCATTTGTCTGTAGTGTTAGCAAAATATCTCATGAACCAGTAGATATATTCTAATGAAACTCTCAGGAAATATTTACTGAAGATACATTTAGAGCCGATTACCTTTTTTGAGTTTCTTCAATTCAATATGGCTGCTACAGCTACGTAGCTATGCAAGCACCAAAATGGCTGTAACTTGAATTTCACAGATACTGAGGTAAACTTAGCCATAATAGCCGAGTCATTCCAAAACATAGTTTGAGCACTGATCATGCGACATCTGTTTTTAAAACATTGCATTTTATTTATTAAAGTCAATTTCTCTATTAATTTCACCGTAATCTACAGTTAGGACATTTTGTCGGTGACAAAACGAATATGAGAATTGAGCAAACAGCTGTTGGACCAGTTTAAAGAGGCATACAACTCAAACAAACGGGTATTATCTCAGGTTTATATGAAGGACTTAAAAACATGAAAGCACGTTTCAACTTTATACATCAAAACAAAGTGGGAAACGGAGGGAGGAATGGATATAACGGAGGAAGAGTGGAGAACAATCGGGGAGTATCGGTGGAAATGTAGCAGCTCATTGAGATGGAGGAAGTTTGGGTGGAAAAGTTTGATAAGATACTTTATTACACCTTAATCCCAATGTACTGTAAAGGTAACTCTGAGAAACTGGAAATAAAAGTGCACATTATTACCATATTTTTGGGACTGTCAAGTAATTAAAACTTGTTGGAAGGAGAGGCATAAAGCAATACAAGATATTATTGGAAGTCAACTGACTCTAGAAAGTAAATTTTAGTTTTTTTCGACTCATGCCTGAAGGATGGTCAAAGATAGACAAATATTTGTTTAATATTAGTGACGTGCAAAAAAGCCCTCACGAAAAACTGTCTTTCACTGGAGAGCCCACCGTTGAACATATGGATGGACATCACAACGGAGGATGGAGAGAATAACTGCAGAAGTAAATGACAAAAAGGACCAATTTACTTTACGCTGGAAGAAATGGATGGTTTATATAAAATCAC
>NC_056509.1:31512817-31522817 GCF_014905685.2 Nematolebias whitei
ATGTGATGGCCACAGCTGTAGGTCTTCCTGTTTTTATTTACATCCAAAGAAAATAAACCTGTGAAAGCCGTGTGTTTGTCTCCAGGCAAAGAGAGCTGTTTTGAGCGTATAGTCTCCCGCTTTGGCTCTAACATTACATATGTTGTGATTGGCGATGGGAAGGATGAGGAGCATGCTGCCAGCCAGGTAAACAAACAACCTGTGAACCTTGACCCCTCTGACCATGTGACCCTCCTTCCTCCCCTTGTTTATTTGTTTTTTGCAGGAAAAGAGAGTTGCTTTGAGCGCATAATGCAAAGGTTTGGCAGGAAAGTAGTGTATGTTGTAATTGGGGACGGTGTGGAAGAGGAACAGGCGGCCAAAAAGGTAATGGAGCCCCAGCGACCTTTACCGTGACCCCGCCTACTCCGCAGTGTGAGCTCTGATTGGACGAAACCTGCCGTTCTCTGTTGCAGCAGTTTTTGTGTTTGGTCTTTGACTTTCTCGGGTCTCCTGGCTTTTTTTTTTTTTTTTTTTTTACTTGTTTTTGTTGGACGGGACTTTTGGAATGAGTTCCAATCTGGCTTGGCTTATTGTGTATATTGTTGCACCTAAAACTCACATTTTAAATGAGATTGGCTTGTTTCTAACATTTATTCCTAATCAGATCTACACGTTGACCCAGATGTACCCAGTAACCAAGCTTTGAGCGCTTTTTATCCAGTGACTGTTTATGAGGACTACTCTTGAATTAGTGATTTGTTGTAATCTGACTTGACTTAAATGTGTTTTCTTCATAATCTGATTTATTTCCTTTTCAGCTTTGGGTTTAACCCTCCTGTATCCCTTCAATAAAAAATAATGAGGCTTAAACGTGGGTCATTTTGACCCAAGGGCAGCAGGGGGCTTGGGTTTCAGATGCAAGGGTGTTGGGTAGATGAGGCATTTTGGTGAATAACCCTCATTTACCATTTTACCCAGATGACGTAAAAGGTTAAATCATGTCATCTGGACCAGTTTAAGTGAGAAACATTTAGTCTCCCATCCAGAGGACTTTGTCAGTCTGTGGCCTGCCAACCAGATCTATCCCATAGGTAGCCTTCACTGCCGTTTCAAGCCAACCTCCTGTGAAACTGGTCCAGATGACGATTTAATCTTTTTTTTTTTTAACCTACCTGATGATTCAGCTTACAAAACCTTTACCAGACACGTTTACACCGGAGTCAAACCAGTTGGTCCCCATTTAACACGTTCTAATGGTACAGGAACGTGCATATTTCCCAAAGTGCTTTATGTTAAATTGCATGGGTTTGCGGTGCTAGCAGCTTCAAGCTACTGTAGTGGTGTAGCTTGCATGGGTTTAGGTGGTGGTTTGTTTCAAGCAGAATCACTGGTTTTAATGGTGTGTGTCTTCACAGCACAACATGCCCTTCTGGAGGATATCCAGCCACTCGGACTTGCTGGCTTTACACCAAGCACTGGAGTTTGAATACCTGTAAGGACGGTAGAACATGGACTTATGCAATGTTACCATGGAAACAGCCCTTTTTTTTTGTACAACTATTTAAGAACAAATACTAGACTGCAACTTTTTTTTTTTATCTTTTCAATGTCTGGATTTACAAACTCTTAATGGTCTTAAACAAAGAGGTTGGAGGAGGTAAAGAAAAGGTCGTAGGGTTGGGAGTTCCCCGGCTCAGTCCTCCCAGTCTGGACGCTGTGACGAGCCTCTGAAAACCCAGTCTGTCCACACAGCTGAACCAGAACATGAAGGAAGAAGACTTCCACAAGGACCTCCTCACATTACTCTGAAGGCTTCTCTGTACAGGTTAATGTAAACTGGAACTTTTTTTAAGGGTTTTCTTCCTGGTGGGTAACTCAAAACGATGCAGACTGTGGTTAAAAAGAATCTGTAAATTATTTCCAATAAACTTAAGAAAAGTGAAGGGTTTTTTTTGTTGTTCCTTTTGTCAAGGAAATAAAAATAAAATTTTAGCAATCTTGTCTCTTCCTCTTGAACGGTGTGTATTGCATTTCATAGACAAAACTGTTTATCCTCATTTAAGAAGTGTTTAAGGCAACTCCTTCAAGTTTTCTTATAATTACATTTACTTGCACTTTAACTGTTGCCAACTAATAAGTGCCATGTTGTGTTCCCAATTGCACCTTTTGCCTAATTTGCATGCCCTGCAATTTATACGCCAAAGTGACTTATTTATGGATGCCGTTTTGTCATATAATGGGTAAAAGTGGCTGTTGGACACAATCTGCTTGCCATAACGAGCCACCTTCATCCAGCTCGCTTGGAGCAACCATCAAATCATCACCCCAGTGAAATGCAGCTAATTTGACCATTTAAGTGCATTTATTAAGTAAAAGTTCAACCGAGACACAACTTTGCTATAATTTCGAGCAAACAAATACAGGTGCTGGTCATAAAATTGGAACATCATGAAAAACTTAATTTCAGTAATTCAAAAAGTGAAACTTGTATTTTCATTCATTACAGACTGATATTTTTCAAAAGTTTATTCTTTTAATATTGATTGACAACTAATGAAAACCCCAAATGTAAGGATCTCAGACAATCGGAATAGTAAGACCAATAAAATGTTTTTAAAAAGTACATTTAGAAATGTTGGCCAAAAGTATGAACATGAAAAGTATGAGCATGTACAGCATCAATACTTAGTAGTTGCTCCTTTTGCCTGGATTACTGCAGCGTGGCATGGAGTCGATCGGTCTGTGGCTCTGCTCAGGTGTGAGGAGTCCAGGTTGCTCTAATGGTGGCCTTCAGCTCTTCTGAATTGTTGGGTCTGGTGTATCACATCCTCTTTACAATACCCCATAGATTTTCTATGGTAAGGTCAGTCGAGTTTGCTGACCAATTAACGGGGATACCATGGTCCTTAAACCAGGTGTAGTTTTGGAACTGTGCAGGTGCCAAGAACTGTTGGAAAATTAAATCTACATCTCCATAAAGTTGGTCAGCAGCAGGAAACATGAAGTTCTCAAACTTCCTTTTAGATGGCTGCATTGACCTTTGACCTCAGAAAACAGTGGACCAACACCAGCTGATGACATGGAACCCCAAACCATAAGACTCGAAACTTGACACTGGACCTCAAGCAATGTGAATTCTGTGCCTCTCCTCTTCCTTTAGACTCTGGGACCTTGATTTTCAAAGGAAATGCAACATTTACTTTCATCAGAGAACATAACTTTGGACCACTCAGCAGCAATCCCAGGCGAGACGCTCCTGACAGTCTCTTGTTCAAGAGTGGCTTGACAAGGAATGCGACAGCTGAACCCCCATGTCTTGCATATGGCTATGCGTGGTGGTTCTTGAAGCAGATTCCAGCTGCAGTCCACTTTGTGCATCTCCCCAACATTTTAGAATGGGTTGTTTCACAATCCTCTCCAGGGTGCAGTTATCCATATTGCTTGTACACTTTTTCTAAATCTTTTCCTTCCCTTCGCCACTCTTATTTTAATGTTCTTGGACACAGAGCTCTGTGAACAGCCAGCCTCTTTAGCAATGACCTTTTGGGTCTTGCCCTCTTTGTTCAAGGTGTCAATGGTCGTCTTTTGGACAACTGTCTAGTCAACAGTCTTTCCCCATGATTGTGCAGCCTACAGAATTAGACCGAGACCACTTAAAGGCCTTTGCAGGTGTTTTGAATTGATTAGCCGATTAGTGTGGCACCAGGCGTCTAATACTTAACTTTTCACAATATTCTTAATTTGCCGATACTGAAATTGGGGTTTTCATTAGTTGTCAGTTAGAATCAACATTAAACATTTGAAATATATCAGTTTGTGTTAATGAATAAATAAAGTTTCACTTTTTGAATGGAATTACTAAAATAAACTTTTTCATGATATTCCAATTTTATGACCAGCACCTGTAATTTTTGTAAAGTGTGAATCTTGTTAAAGTCCTGTGTACTCTCCCACGACCGCTATTTGGCAGCCAGTCGATTATTGGCACAACACTGGTCCATATTTCCAGGTTGTCAGCGGTGACGCATAATAGATGCGACTTATACCGGACAATACGATGTCATGCTCAGACGCCGCCACATGTGGGAATGGCTGGGAGTCGTTTCTGGTCCCAGGTCAGCTGCTCTACCTCTACCCCATCCCAGTACCTCGCATGAACGAAGGATGAATCTATAAAACATTTAAAGACTGACTGTAGGATATAAAAGATTCACAGTAGGTTTTATTTCCACGTTTTATTGACATCTCATTTCTTGGCTTTGAAGTATTCTTCAATTACATCCTTGGCTTGAGACTCTTTGCCGTAATCCTGTAGACAGGAATAAAAATAAATTAAAATTTGGTCAAATTAAGTCATTTTTATATTACATGCATGAAAAATTGTAGAAAGTGTACAAAAGGCACATTGATCTAAGGTTTGTGTAAGTTAAAATTAAGACCCTTTGGGACCTACATGAATTACAAGTCACAATATTCAAGTAAATTTAAATTGCCTTTCATTTAAAACAGTCTAAAAATTCTACAATAAACCCGTTTCAGGAGCAGAGCACCTGGATATTTTCATGAGGAAACCTTAGTGTTTGTCTAAAACAATGGGGGCTGCTGCATGATGGGACTTTTGTTACAACCACAACACAAAAAGTCTTGGCAGCACAAAATGTGACAATGAACTGATGGACACATGCAACTAAATGCATTTTAGGATTTAAGAAATAGAAAACTGGACATGTTTTTACATTTTGAATTTAATCACTAAAAACCCTGTTGACTGCCCTTTAAACTTCACCTTAAAAACATCCTGATGCATGCTCAATAATGCAGGTAGAAAAATCTAACAAAGTTAAATCAGGTCCTCTGGACGGACTCACTTTGTGTCCATACAGAGGACCTGACTTTACTTTGTTGGATTAACCTTAAAAACATAATTTACCTTGATGACAACGCAGCTGCAGCCGACAACCTTTCGGGGTTTTCCTTCGCGGTCGATCTTGCACAGACCGACCCACTCACCGAGCTTCTTGTTGTCATCAACCTGCAATTCAAGTTCATGGAGGGGAAACAAAAAAAAGAGCCTGTTGAAAACTTAATGTAGAAGCACCACCACCTTAAACTACACAGCATGGGTTCTTGTGGCAGGCAGAAAGAACAGATGCCTCAGTGTCACATTTATAAAGGATCAAGTAGAAGCAGTGTGTACTGGCGTGTATCTCAGACAAAAATTGGGTAACAATGGCAATTTCCTCACAGCGTTCAGAAGAGGGAGCCAGATAATCATCAGCGATACAGCCGAACCATTTAAAGTTATCAGTCTAACACGGCTTCTGCAAAAACTAACTAAAGTTTTGGTTTTTATGATGCCAAACACCAAATTATAAACTTTACCTTGATCAGGTTGATCTGATGCTCAGCGCAGAGAGCCTCCACCAGCTTGACGTACATGGGCTCGTCACAGTTGGCAGCCAGAACGCAGAGATGGGCCTGACGTCTGTGTATAATAAAAATTAAGTTAGGAGCATGATAGGATTTGAGCACAATCAAAACAGTAAGTTCCATTTGAAAAAACTAACTGCGGACTTCTACTTATACTCAGCTGAAACCATTGTCTTAAAGTCAACAAATCACGAGAGCTCAGAATTACGTCTGCGTTCTAAATATGCAACAGTAGACTCCTGCACGCAGCTACAGAGACGACGATGCACCAGACGATCACAGTTTCTGTCATGTTTGTTCAAACTGCTGCCACACAGTGATCATGTCAAGACAGAAGACTTTTTGGTGCATTTATAAAATTGTTTTTAACTTTACAGGAAATTGTGGCATTACAGTTCTTTTTGTACATTTCAACTAGCGATAAGTCAGTCAGGCACTTTAGTTGTTCTCCACCCCCCACACCCTTAAATTTTAATAAATAAGCACTAAAGTACATCTGTAACTTCCATTTAGCCAGATTTTGTTTCATGGTGTTGAACTCAAATGAAATGGTAAATTGACTGTACTTGTATAGCATCTAATCAATAAGGGTGCACCGATAAATCAGGGCGGCCAATTTATTGGCCCAGATTTCTTTAGTTTTGGGAAATCGAAAATTGGCCAATACCTTCATGAGAAACCAATTTTACACTTTTTTTTTTATTTAAGTTTTAACAACAATTTTCTGAACGTCCTTGATATTTCAGAGCACTACCTGATGGCCAGTTAAAACAAGTTTGTATTGTTTCTAGGATATTGTTCAAGGGCATGTTTAGTAAAATAAGATGGGAAACTTTAAGGTGCATTGTGACCTTATAACACCTGACAGTGTTGGGTATAAAACAAAATCGGAATCGGCTGGTCAGACTTTTTAGAAATCAGTGATCGGCCAGAAAACTGCAACCGATGCACCTCTACTTACTCTACAAAGGTAATCTGAACAATTTCTACAGACTAATCGGTTTTTTATCACATTCATACACCAATGACACCTATCGGAGGCAATGAGGGGTCCACTGCCTTGCCTAAGGACACATCGGCATGTGACTGTTAGTGGAATCGAACCCCCAACCCTCCCATTGGAGGACAACTGCTCTAACCACTCAGCCACAGCTGCCCTAGTGACAGGAGTATGGGCACGAGTCCTCCATCAAGATGTACTACCCTTCCAGGACCTGCAGCTCAGTAAACGACCGTCCCAACAGACAAACCCGTCTGCTCTGATTGGACTGTTCAATTTGGGATTGACATGACGTTGACCAATCAGCCGAGAGGAACAAACGTCCTGTCACTGCAAGCTCAAACTCACAAAGTTAGGGAACTTGAGCACAGGTTTACTTTTCTTTTTTTTTTGCTTTGTATCTGGAAACAGGCCTCAATTTTTTTTTCAATATGTGATTTTATAAAAATACTTTTTTTTACACATTTTACCTGCACTCAAAACCAATTCTCAGCCATTTTATTTTACAAGTTACAAAAACGTAATTCACAACTACAAAACATGCATGACTGGGATTGGAACCCATACAGATGCCACGAGTTTCATAAAGAAAACAGTAATAAATGTTTGATATATAAAGTTACAGGGGCAGCTTCTTCATATCCTCGTGGACAACTGTTTGATTTCCAACTCAAAACATTTCCAGATGCAGTTAATATGCACATTCTTATCATTTTCACCAGTATTCCTTATGTTTAGACACACTACATATGTAAAGTTTTCAACTACAACTCTATAGTACAAAACTAAAATTTGTTTCATGCCTCTTAAACTGATACATCCGACATTTTTTCCAAATGTCGCACAGAAATTAATATTCATCAACAAAAAATAAAGATGAGGATGCGTCTAACTTACTTGTCCAGAGCCTTGGCAGCCTCACGGATACCGCGGGCAAGGCCATCGTGGATAAGTGCGGTCTTGAGCACTTCAGGGAGAGCGGTGTTGACATCCATCACACCTCCGGCAGCAGTGCTATCAAAACAAAGAGAAGCGTTAATAAAAATCAGCGTTCTCTTTGCAACACTGCCACGATGAGTGGGTGTGGTTGTATGGAGCTTCTGGCATGTCAGAAAGAGGTTTTCACTCATTGGAGAGTGAAGGGGTATCCGACAAAATGCGAATCATCATTCAACACCAAAAGTGGAAAACAAAGTGGTCAAACTGTTCGGTTTACAGCTGTAAGCAAATCAAAAACTTGGAATTTTAATGTTTTTAAAGTAATATTCTGCACGTCTAGGCAGTCTCATTTTGCTTCATGAAATCAGATTTCAGTTTTAAACTTGTACTCAGCTGAAATGAAAAAATAAAAAAACATTTGCTGATGGCCAAGAATGACACCTCAATGTATTCATGAGCAGCTGTGGAGTGAAGCGGTGTACACAGCACAGTATATCAATAAGCAGCATTTCTTATTTATTATATGAAGGAAATGTTACAACATTTTGTAATTAAATTAACTTTTCTGTACGTGCAATGAAAAAGACACACGAGGCAAATAAAAACCATCAGGGACCATTACAGCAGATGTGACAAGACCTAAGAGCTACATTTAAGATTTTAATTTAAACTAATTTTTATCCTAATTTAATCTCGAGAGCTACATTTAAAATATTTTTTGTAGGGGGGGGGTGGGGTGTTCAGAAGGACCAGATTTGGTCTTTGGCCTTGAGTTTGACATGTTTGGACTTAGTTATAATAAATAAAAAGGGATGGAGGAGGAATAACAACTGAACATTATAAGCAAAGTACACATCAGCAAAGTAGAGAAAACAAAAACAATAACAAGTACACAAACATGAAACAGCTGCTGGACAGATTTAATATCTACAAACTTCCATGAGGAATATAAAGGAGGTTCCTACAGGAATAGTTTTCATCTCAGCCCAGGCTGCAGAACATCTGCTGATGTTAAACGATTTACCGATGAGCAAACCACAACAAATTATTTTTTTATTTATTTACTGTATCCGTCTTGCTCTACAAATTTGATTTGACAGCTTCTACTGATGTTTGTGATGCTGGCAAGACATTTTCATCAGTGTTTTAACAGTCTGCCTTCACTAAACATCTATTTCTAATATTTCTCTTGTCTGTTCATCTATTTCTGAGACTAACCTGTATAATTAAAGGCTGAATGAAATCTATGTTGATGATGATAAACTAATCCAGACTCCTACTTGAAGTTATTGAGAAGGCTGTTTATTTGGGAGTGAAAAGGATGGAATGGCCTGCGTGCAGTCCTAACCATAACCCCTTAGAAAATCCAAGGTTTCAACTGGGGTGTACTGGTTTCTGAGTAACCAGTAAAGCCACACTGATCTGCAACAAATACTGATTGTAGAATTTAATGCCATCTTATTGCAGACCAAGGTGTTGGTGCCAGGCTGTGTGGTTCCTCCATGTGGAACCGGGCCCTGAACACTCCATCTGAAGCTTGATTCATTTCTTTCTCAGTTAGAATAAAAGTCTTTGGCATAAAACTGAATAAATTAGCAAGTTTTTATTTCCCATGGGCCCAAGTACTGAATGTTTCTCAACCAACAAATGCATCTTTGTATCACATGCGGCCCAATTTCAAGAGAAATGAGCTTCATTAAACAGTATTATTGTAAAGATTAAAATAAGCTTTTTGTTCCAAGTTTACATGCAGAATGGACTGTTGCCCAATGAGCCTGGTTTTAATGCTCGAGCATTTGGATGTTAAAAATATGAGCCTAAGAGGTAAAAACGCCCAGTTTTGTTCAATCTTGGTCTTATTAGATCTGAGCTCATTACAGCTGCCCAGAAGATCCTCAATGCGCTCAGAACAACGTCTGAACTTGCACCCGAGCTAGCATTTAGCTATGGTGTTTACGTCAACAAAACTAAAACAAAAAATGAGCAACACGTCCCTCATCCACGCACATCGTCTATAGATAATACAGCTTTGTTAAAACACTTCATCATAAATGATTTAACTTAAAAGTCCAAAAGAAAAGCGTCATGCTCACCCTTCCTCGGCCATTGTAGATTTGCGATGGATGGCGAACCCAAAGTTCTGAAATACAGTACAAATACAACAGGGGAGTTGTTATTCAACTCTAACGACATGATGTAGTTCATTTAAAAATTAAGATGCTTAAGAAATAGTGCAGATTGTGCCGACAGATGTGAAAACACACCCTGTTCTCCTCTCGGATAGCGGGGAAAGAGGACGTCACATTTCAGCGACAGCAGTTAATCACCGACAGGCCCCAACGCTCCATAGTTAGGCGTCCGACGCGCTGCCTATTGTAGTTTTCACTCATTTTTTTAAAACCGAAAACGTGTGTTTCTTGTGTATACATGCCACATAATTTTGTACATCTGTTTAAAATGTTTAATAATAATAATTTTTTAAAAACCGAATACGAATTTATATGAATACGTAGAAGTCCTTCGGATGAAGGATAAAACGTCTCAGCGACTAAAGAAACTGTGCAGTTTTTTTTTTTTTTACATTTAACAATAATAACGAAAAAAAACATACAAAAAATGCGAATGACAATATTACATTTAACAAATCTA
>NC_056509.1:31527817-31530269 GCF_014905685.2 Nematolebias whitei
GTATTTTGTAGTTTTTAAATAGTGTTGACTAAATTTACCCTAGATCCACTTATAGATGCTGTCTGACTGTCACGCAGTAACAACAACTCTTTATATGGTGTCCCAAACAGTTGTTCTCCTGCGCCTGCCTCCCTCCTGCTTTGCTCTTTGCTTTGTGATTTCTATCAGAGTCTCTCTCACGACATATCCTCCGAATGATAAATTATGGATCTGGTCAGCTGGTCTCTCAACACAACTGATAAATTTTTCTCGACGAGAAGACAGGGCGACGGAGAGCCCTCATGCCCTGAAGGGACACTCGCAGCTGGATACACGATGGATTCCTGGGGCCAGTGGAAGATGGTGTGTTTGTCTGTATTGTCCGTTGAAGATGTTAAAGACGTGTACATAATTGGATTTATGATAACAGGATTTCTGCTTTTTGGAGTCGGTGGTTACCTGGTTTATTGACAAATGCGGAAAAGGTCGGCAGTCGTTCTGGTCTTGGTAAAGCTGCCCGTCTTGTATCAAGGAATGTACTGAGCGGTAAGCTCTCAGACTCAGATGCTGAATGAGCTGAACCGTAAGCTGGATGCAATTTCTGAGAGTCGTAGGCCACTTGCGGCTCTTGGGACTCACTGGTGAGAAGGAATTGACCTTGAAAAAGGCTACAAGCTCGGTCTGGCAGCATGACCACAAAATTTGGCTGTTTGGAGTTGCCACTGAGACATATCAGCAGAACTATGAAGACAGATATGGAAATCAAGCAGAGTGCCTGACCCAAAACAAATGTGTTATCTGAATTTGGCTTCCCCACTCAGCCTTGATTTGGCCAGCTATCTCAAACTTCTCTTGGGTGTTTATGTGAACGAGAAGCTCTGTCTCCCCTCCACAATCGCTCCTCTCCCAAGGACTTCTGTGGATCTGTGCCAGAGTTGAGCCGGCTGATAGACACTGTGCCATCTTATCAGGACTATGGAACTTTGTGGCAGTCCATGGACAACTCACTGTCCTCGTCGGCCACCTTGGCCTCCTCATGCATAATTGTATTATGACGTCATTATGTCTGCTGTTTATGTGCAAGGTCTTTTTTTCTCAACTCTCACACTGTGCCCCGGGACATAATGCGAGATACAATTTTTTAAAATCTCCCCTCCCCATCGTGTTTTCTCTTTTCCTTACTTTTTTCTGTTTGTCTGTCTAAAACAGGTCTCGCTTGTAAATGAGTCTCCGAGGCTCAGTGTGATTGATCTGTACAAATAAAGGTTGAATGAATTCAAGACCAGGTTGTCAGGACCAGAGTTTAAACATTGAACTATGGACCTTCATCTCACCTATCTCTACATGACATCGCTCCAGCAAGTTCTAAGGATGATCCCTCAAAAGGGATCATCCTTCACCCCTGAGGTATCCAGCTGTGGAGTCTGACATTTCTACCTTAAAGAGTTATCAGTTTAGAGCTTGAACTAGAAATTGTCCACAGACACAGACGGAAGAACGAGCATGCAAAAGCATACTGTACATCTTTGGATGGGTGTATAAAAACCTCAGCTGTGCTATGTCTACTAAATCAGAATGGAAGTTGTAAAGATTTAGCACCTTAGGAGCATACACAGTACATAAATGTGCCTCGCGGCACCATGAAGTAAAAAGTGGAAATTGGAAATAACCTCCATCCGTTCATCTGTCCATGCATGTTCTGAGCTTGATAATGTAGTGAGTCACGTGAGGTACGTGTCACTTGTTGTATGACAAATATATGGATATATATTTATGCATACTTTTCACGAGTTCTTCATCTTTCTGACTGTGTAATGCCGTGCATTGAATTTAAAGGAATGCGAACAAGAGACGTTATTACCTTTGACCCATCAAATGAATGGAATCATTTATTTTCAGAATCAAAGTTTAACATCAAACATTTACATTAATTTGGCAAAATATGAAAATAATAACAGACAGTTTCACAAATAATGAACTTCAAATCACTCGGCGGTGATTTGAGGACTTTGCTTCAGATATTTCTAAAAATATCTGCACTGATTTATGAGAGAGAGGTGAGTTTAAGAGTAAATTGAGATTTATCTTACAGAGGAAATATGTGAGGGAAATTTAATCTGTTTAACCAGAAATTGCACGCTCCGTCAGATCCTCAGCCCGTCCACGGTACACTTTAGTCGAAGAAGAAGTCTTTACCTGGTTTGACGATAGATCAGCTCAGTAAGCATCCTTCAGACTGTTTCCAGCGCCTCCGTTAAGCACAGCTAAAATCCTCGGAGAGTCGTGCGTGGTTAGTTCAAAACAGAATTATAATCCCAACACGTCTCTGGATCCTCGGCACTCCAAACTCTTCATAACTCTAGTTCTCTTCTGAACCGGCTGCACTCTCAATCTTGGAACTCCATATCACTCTCAATCTCAATCTAACATGAACTGGGAAGTTGCCACATTTTATTTGGGTCGACTTCCTGTT
>NC_056509.1:31550269-31568023 GCF_014905685.2 Nematolebias whitei
ACTAAAACAAATATATATATAATACTAAAGCAAATATAACATTTCTACTTCACAGTTTTTCACTTATCACAGGGGTGTCCGGAAAGTAACCCCTGCGATAATTGAGGTACTAATGTACAGAACACTCAACTGCTTTGGTTGATAACAATATGTAGAAATACAATAAAAGCTGATGAAATAGACTCTTACCTGCACAGACAACTGCAGCATCACGTTCATGCCCACACGTTGATGGTCTGAAACCTTTTTGTGTGCACTGCTGAAGAGATGTCACATTGTCGAAGCACGAATTGCTCGCCTCCACCACCGACCCGTTGCCCTTGCCAAACTCGGCAACTCCAGGAGTATTCAGCGCATTGCCACACTCCAGCAATGCACACAGCACCTCAGCTTTACTTTGGGTCCAGTCCGCATCACAAACTGTTTGCCACGTGTCACCATTACGAACCTCCACTCTACCGGAACACTCGTCTTTGCCGTTGGCCAATCGGGCCGCCAAGCTTCCTGTGAAAAGTCCAGTAAAATGTAACAACATGACGACAAAATGTAATGAAAACAAACAGTGGTGACTTTAATGTCCACTAAATGTATTGAACTAAATTTCCAAAAGGTAAAATTAAATGAATCTTAACTTGCAATGCAGAGCTGTTTAAATAAAAAATGATCATCAACTATAATAGTCTTTTAGGTGGGGTGGGGGGTCTCTTTTCTTACCTGTACAAACAACACCCGCTACAGAAGTTGTGTTGCAGGTTCTGCCCACATATGGTCTTTGTGGGCATTGAGAGAGTGTGGACTCCCTTCCATTGCATTCAATTTGTTCAATCCAGGTCAGTCCAGAGCCGTGGCCGTACTCAGACATGGTGGTAATCTTGTGTGCATTCCCACAGTCCAGCTGTTTGCACACCACAGAAGCATCAGTTGTGTCCCAGGATTCTCCGCACACTGTCCCCCACCGGCCCTTGTCAAAAAACTCCACTCTTCCTGCACAACGATGTGGCCCATCAACCAACTTCACATTTCCTGGAAATTACAGAAAATAATCCCTTATATGTAAAAACTGGCATTTTTGCCCATTTTATTTCCACACATCAACATTTAGAGCCACATTTAAATCACACAGTACTGCTTTAAAAATATTTTCAATGTTTCATGAATTAATTTTAAGCTTTCTGCATGTGTTAATGTTTTGTCCCTTCTGTGTTCATCTGACACAACTACAGTGACTACTTGTAAAAAAAATTGGTCTTCTTACTCACTAACATAATCTACAACCCGAATTCCAAAAATGTTGGGATGTTGTGTTAAATGCAAATAAAAACAACCAAAAAAAATGCAATAATTTGCAAATCTTATACAATCTTTTTAAAATTAACAAAAGAACATAGTAAACATATTTGATTTTTAAAATAGAAAATTGTAAAATTATCAGGAAAAAATATATAATTTTGAACTTGTTTGCAGCAGCACATCTGAAAAAAAGCTGCAACAGGGGTCAAGAAGATTATGAAAGTAATGATAACAATAGGAAACAGCTGGGGGAACATTTTGGACATAATTAGATTTTGGTAAATGGTAAATGGACTGTACTTATATACTGTAGCACCTTTATATCTTTTCAAGATACTGGTACTCAAAGTGTTTTACAATACAATCAGTGCCCTCATTTATCCATTCATACAGCACTCTACTACATCTCTACAAATACTAATCAGTGCTTTTAGATTACTTTCAGTGTCTTGCTCAGAGACACTTCAGCATGCGATTGCTGGTGGAATAGAACTTCCAACTCTCCCACTGGAGGACTTCTCTAACCACTCAGCTAAAGCTTGTTAATTGGCAACAAGTCAGTAAATAAAACAATAAATATGAGTCGTCTATAGAACTCGGCTTGCCAACATTAAATGTCTGCAGTGCTTTACCAAATGGTAGCATTTGTTATCTAAACAAAAGGGGTCCAAGAACTGACTCTTGAGGAATCCCACAAATCAAAGTCACTTGATCGGACTCATGACTTCCAATAGTTAAAAAAAAAAAAAGTCTCCAGTCCTCCAGGTAGGAACTGAAAATTTTAGTACTGTGCAACTGAGTTCAATGTTTCCAGCCTGTTCGACAATACATTATGATCAACAGCGTTAAATGCGGCACTAAGATGGAAACGCAAGAGGTTTGACACCTTAGCTGAGTCAGTATTCAACCGTAATATTTTAACGAGTGTTGATTCTGTAATTTGATAAAGTTAGAACCTTGACTGAAGTTTATCCAAAATTCCCTTAGGGTTCAGAAAATTGTGAATTTGATCAATACTATTTTCTCAACGATCTTGGCTATGAAGGGAAGATTTAAGATACCCGGTAGGTCAGTTAACTGACAGAGAAGTATCCAAATTTATTTATCTTTTTAATAGTGGTTTAATATTAAGCCCTTTTAAGGATTTAGGAAATTATTTATTATTTTCTCATAATAATAAATGCATTTATTAGAAACTTTGAATAAATTTCAGAATATGTTTTAAAAAGTGAAACTGTATTATGTCAAGACAACAAGTTGATGGTTTAAGATGCTGGATTGTTTCCTCAATACTTTTTGATCAAGACTATATATATATATATATATATATATATATATATATATATATATATATTGGAGCTACCTGATTAGGAGGATTGGTAAATTTATCAACCACAGCAAACACAATACAAGGCCCAAAGTCAACAATAGATGCCTGTGATGCCCTCAGGTGACACTACATTAAATGCAGGTCTGATTCTATTCTGGACGTCACTGCATGGGCTCAAGAACACTTCCACAAACACTTTTTCTGTAAACACGGCTTGTCATGCCATCCACAAATGTTGGTGAAAGCTCTATCGTGCAAAGAAGAACCCAAACGTTAACATTATCCAAAAAGGCTGTCAACATCTCAGGGCCAAAACTAATTTAAAACGGACTGAGGCAAAATGAACAACTGCTCTATGGTCAGACAAATAATGCATTTTTCTTTTCTTTAAGGAGCATCCAGCCTGCTACAGTTTAAAGTCTCCTTCTCTGATGGTATGGGGGTGCCGACATATACTCCCACCCAGATGATATCTGTTTCAGGGAAAAATGGGACAACATTCCCCTCAAAATCTTTAGCAACTACCATAGTCTCAGTTCTTAGACATTTAGACTGTTGTTAACAGAAGAGCGTAAACAACATTTTTAAGATAGATTGCTGTAAAACCCCAAATTTACTTGTTTTATCTTTTTTTAAAAAAAGTACATTTATCAGTTTAAACACTTGTTGTTTACTGTGTTTCATCATGAATAAAATGTAGGTAAATGCAATTTACAAATCACTGTATTCTGTTTTTATTTACATTTCACATAAGGCTTCAACTTTTTCTAAATTGGGGCTGTAAAAGAACATTACTGACTTTAGATAATGTGCACAATACATACCAGAACATTTGACAGATGCATCTACAATATTGTTGCTGGTCCTTGCGTAGTCTCTCAGTGTACACTGTGTGACAGAGCTCTCTCTACCATTACAACTCATCTTCAGTCCGCTGAAGTCTTTACTTGGAGAGAAAGATCCAGAAAACTTGTTAGGATCTCCACAGTTCATCTCCCTGCACACCACAGCAGCCTCTGCTGTTCCAAAGTTTAAATTGTATACTGGTGACCAGCGCTCATTTTGGTAGACTTCAACCCTGCCTGAGCACTGGTCAGTGCCATCAATTAGTCTGAGGTGATCTAAAAGAAACCAAAGTAGACAGAATCAGAAATTGATCACTGGATTCGGTGAATAATTTGAATTTGATTATGTACTGTTGGGTAAATAACTGAAATGCAAGTACCTGAACAAACCACTCCAGCATCTTCCCCATGGCCACAGTTGTTTTCTCCAAAGGCGGGTCGCTGGCAGTGCAAAAGGGATGTTTCATTGCCGATGCAGTTGACATCATCTAGCCAGATGCTTCCTTGGCCCTCGCCAAAGTAGCTTGAAGTTTTGGCTGTTTTAACAGTTCCACAGTCCATGGATCTGCACACCACTTGAGCATCTACGATGTCCCAATCATCATCACACACTGTTCCCCACTGGCCATCGTGCAGAATTTCTACTCTGCCAGAGCATCGGTCGGTGCCATTAACAAGCCTGATTGGTGGATTACCTGAGGACAAATCATGTTTAAAGCCCATTAATAGCACAATGTTTTAGTAAGTTTAATGCAATGCTACAGAGATCTTGATTAGAATTAGAATGTCTATCAATGTGATTTAAAAAAATGCTAATTTAAGAAGACATTGTACGTTTGAGCAATGTAATGTAATGTTTGTCTTATTCCCACTATACCTAAGTATTAATGGTGATAATATCCAAGAGAAATCCAGATTGCAAGACAGTCCATACCATGTAACTTGTATCATAATTGTACAAATAAATCTTCCAGCTGTCAATCTCTGTTTTATTATGAGGTAAAGAAAAAAAAATGGATCTGTAAAATGTAGTGTAATTACAGTTTTGCAAGTAGTAAATTGTTTATAAGGTGACAAAAACATTACATTAACATGAATATAAATCATTGGGAATACTCAGATAATAAACCCTGCTCTAAGAAGTGGCTAGTCTGACCCCAAAATGGCCTCCTCCTTAATTTTTCCAAATTGAAATCACTCTGACTGCAGTCTGCTGTAGTGAAGACACCAACCTCTCAAAAGTACTCCACACAACCCCAATTACAAGAACGGGGTTGTGTGGAGACCTAGACCAAAGTGAGTCTTTAAAGCAGCAGATGCAAGAGTTACAGGGGAGGGTAATCTTGCAAGAACTACTCAATCTATAGACCAAAACTAATCACTTTTTGAAAAGTCAGACTAGGAAAGTCAATCAAAGCATGCTGCACTGTGTAGTTTGTTTGAAGAATACAGAAAATTGTTTGTTGCTGCTTTTAAAAGACTTCAGTTTCATGGTACACCACTATTTTTGTGTCTTACCTGTACAAGCAACAGAAGCTCCATCACATCTCCCCATATGCTCTTCAAACGCACACTGGCTTAAAATGCTCACGTTAGTAGAGCATCGACTTATAAACCCTGGTAATGCACTGTCACCAAAATTGAAGGCACCTTGGGATTTCTTCGGAGCTCCACAACTGAGTTCCTTACAGACAATCGTAGTCTCTTTAACGCTCCAATTATTAGTGCAAACTTTCCCCCAGTGACCATTGTGGAAGACCTCCACTCTGCCAGAGCACCTGTCGGTCCCATTGATCACTTTCAACGTCTCTGGAAAACCAACAGGTAAAAATGTCAACTTTAACTTTGCATAGTTCTGAGACTTAAAAGAGTTACAAGTCACTTACCTGAGCACAAAACGCCAGCATCTTCGTTGTGGTCACAGTCGTGTTCTCCAAAGCCTCGATGCGGGCAGTCAGAAAGGGACTTCTCATGACCAATACACTCAACGTCATCCAACCAAACCTGATCGTGACCTCTTCCGTAGAAGGCCTTGTACTTTACAGCAAGAGCACTGCCGCAGTTCATCTCTCGGCACGTCACATCTGCTTCCTGAATCCCCCATTTATCATCACAAATGGTTCCCCACTGTCCTTCATGGTACACTTCCACTCGACCAGAACATCGATTAGTCCCATTTATCAGCCGTATTGGTTTATTGTCTGTTAGGTTGAAGGGAAAAATAGTTTTTTTTTATTTTATTTTATCAGACACTATGAAAGAAAATGACCACCTAATGATTTTAAAGTGACATCAAATGATTGATGACATTTTGTGGCATGACTTACTCATACAGGCAACGGTAGCATCAACACAGCTTTCCTTGAATTCTTGTAGCTGGCACTCAGAGATGGAGGTCTCATTCCCAATACAGCTGGTTTTGAGGCCTGACAGGCCTTGGCCCTCTCCAAAATACTGCGCTGCAGTTTGTACAGCAGGAGAACCACAGCTTAACTCGTGGCACAGCACGTTCGCTGCTTCTTTGCCCCAGTCGCTGCTGCACACTCGCTTCCACTGGCCTTCGAAGAAGACTTCCACTCTGCCAGTGCACCGATGGCTTCCGTTGACAATCCGTACATGCTCTAACGCACCAACAAATAAAGAAAAAAATGAAGTGCAAAGCTGCCAACTTTAATTATTCAAGATAAGTATGGGTAAAAAAGTGAGCGCACATAAAAATACCTATAGTCTCTGTAAAACAACCATAGAATGTATCAGGATCATTTTAAACGTGGTACGAGTACCACTGACTCATAATTCCTTTAGTGGTATTCAGAGATCATTTTAGTATCAACTTTTACAAGTAATAATAATGAGAGAATTAATTATATGAGTTGAACTATGCAAAAGAAAAAAGTAGATACACAAAAATAGTATTGGTTCAAGCATATTATATGTCTGTCTCCAAATCTCCAAATGAAGAAAAAGCTTGAAACAAAAGTGCAATGAAGAATCTTTTAGGCACTGAATTGGACAATAGCACCAGTGCAGTCTTTACTGAACCTGCTGGTAACAAGAAATCCAATCCAAGTGTTCATATTTGTATCCAGAAGAAGAGCTAAGACTGCAGCGTGTGTGATGATGTTCTCAGCAATGAAGGCTTGAAACCATCACAT
Organism: Nematolebias whitei; assembly: GCF_014905685.2. NCBI lineage: Eukaryota > Metazoa > Chordata > Actinopteri > Cyprinodontiformes > Rivulidae > Nematolebias > Nematolebias whitei. The sequence goes on from NC_056509.1 coordinate 31,556,890, forward strand.
TTTAAAACACGACCTTCAACCAGGATTAGGCGTGTTTTTTGTCTTGATGGTTCCTCTTGAATAAGTCCAGTCATTAATGAAATAATCTACAGTAGGGAGTAATGCCAACTGAGATAGTTCTTTTGTTTTGGACAGATTATTTTAATAATTGAGATTATTTAGTGTTCCAAGTGCCTTTAGGTTCATTGTTAAAATGTTGACAGCTCAGGAATTTGGGGTGTTTCATTCATTACCATGAGCCAACCCTAAAACTCTAACACAAAAAGCCTAAATGGGTTTGTTGAAGATTAAGGTTAAAAACACAATTGAGTTTTAGGTTAAAGTACCAGTAAGGTGCTCAAGCAAACTGGTTAGTTTGTTCTGTGAAAGGTTTGAGAGCCCCTCTCTAAAAGAAATGCCTGATTAGCTTTTTGCAGGGTAGATTTCAAAAAGTTTATTCTTTAACCTTGACTAAAAAAAACATTAGAAATATACAAATACTGTAGATGATGTGGAGGGAAAAGCTATTATTTTAACAAAGAATGCTGTGAATTGTCTCACAGCATAAAGGTTGCAGGTTCAACACCTGGTTGCGTCTTTTTGTGTAGTGTTCTTCCTTTGCATGAGCGGGTTTTCTCTGGTTACTCATGTTTCCTCTTACAGCGTGAAAACAAGCATGTTAGTTCAACTGTCTACCTTAAACTGTGTGTAAATTGTCAAGTGACTGCTGGAGATGGCTCCTCGTCACATTGACCAGGAACAGGCAGGTAAAGAAAATGAAACGACAAAGGTTGTGAATGGATGGTTCAAACAAATCTACTGCTGTTTGCTGTTTCTTTTGTTTACGCTGCTTTAAAAAGGTCCCGAGTTGCCAGATAGGAAATGACAAACTATTGTACTGTCGCTTTAAAATGTATTTTCTTTCACGTTATCTATTGTATGTATGCGCTGGATGTAGGTGCTCTTTTTTGTTCTGGCTGACACGTTGTCCAGTTTTAAAGACTTTCCTTTTTTGATAAATCCTGTAATTAGGGTTGGCTTGTCAAGCTGTCTTAAGCGTAGACTACTAGAGGACAAATTGACCTCATTTCTTAAAACGAATTGTTGAAATTTAATAGTTTTCATTTGATATTATTTCTATCTCAACACGTGATTCTTGACCTGTCATTGTGTTTCTGTTCCTCCTTCCTGTCCTCTCAAACCCAGCCGGTCGAAGCAGATGACTGCTTGTCCTGAGCCTGGTTCTGCTAAAGGTTTCTTCCTCATGAGCGAGTTTTTCCTTTCCACTGTCGCCTTCATGCTTGCTCAAGATGAGAGTTGTGTGATGGAGTTAAACTCAAAGCAGTCTGCTCCTCAGATAAAGTCTTAAATTATTATTTTTACATATGGATGTTTCTGTTAACTTATTTTACATATTGATATTTCTGTTCAGTGCCCTGAGATGACTTCTGTTGTGACTTAGTATTATATATATAAACTGAAATGATTTAGACACGTTCTCAGCCAGGGGGGTGTGAGAGTTGGGGTGTTTGTGACTGCTGAACATGCACACAGGGGTGCAGCTGAGGGACTTTGCTCATGGACAACACACGGTTCTGATTATATGTGGGTGTCTACGTATTAAACAAGTTTTTTTGATTGGTGAACAGAAATGACAAAACCATTGTATATTTTAGAAAACGAACCTGTATTGTATAGACTAAAACAATTGTATACTTACAATAATTATTGTATATTTTGTAACACTGATTTATACAAACAAGGAAATGCAAAAAGGGCAAAAAAAACAAACAAAAAAAAAAATCTGAGTAAATGACCAAAAAGGGCAGTTGTCAGAAAACACAGGTACAGGGTCTGATAGTACCTCTTTGCTTGTCTTGTCATAGAGCAATATCTTTCACTAAAAATCAAAAATCTTCAGTCAACACCAATAAATATGATATGATATCACTGCCTACTATCGAACTTGCACATTGAAAGAAATAAACTTTTTGTAAAAACACAAAATAAACCTTTAGGGAAAAACTAGTAGACTTTTCCATTATTATGAACCAGATACCAACAAACTAGTTAACCACACAGTAGCCACTTATACAACAGTCAACATATTTTAGGGTAGTAATTGTGCATTTTGATTATCTGTGTGGAGCATGGCAAACATAATGAGAGAAGTTGGGCTTACCAGAACAGATAACTCCAGCATCTTCCGTATGACCACAATTATGGACCCCCAGTCCTTTGTGTGAGCACTTAAGGATGGAGGACTCGCTCCCGGTACACTGCACATCATCCAACCAAATCTGCTCCTTGCCCTCTCCAAAAAACGCATTCTTTTTGGCCTCCAGAACCGTGCCACAGTTTAACTCTCGGCACAGCACGGCTGCATTACTGATGCTCCAGTGGTCATCGCACACCGTTCCCCAGCTGTCCTCATAGAAGACCTCCACTCTGCCGGAGCAACGTGATGGTCCGACCAGTCTGATTTTTTCACATTCTTGAAGCAAAACACGACAGTTCAGAAGGTGCAGCTCATTGAAGACAATATATAAAAAATATATTTTAATAAAGGGTAACTCTGTATGACTTCAGTTAACTGTAAATGGGATTTATGTACCTGTGAGCAGCAATAGACTCAGCAAACCTAAAGCACAGAACCAAATATTGTAAATATTTGTAAAAATGTATGATTTGTACCAAATAATTATTAAAATACATCACATTACAAATTCATTTCACCTCAGAAAGTGAATAAGGTTCCTAAATCAATTTAATTGACAAAAAGGAGAGCATGTATTATTTTTCTAATGAAAAAGAAATTGATCTGTTTATTATTACTATTTTTTGTGTGTTAACCTAATTATTTTACTGTTTTATATTTGTGAGAATGAAGTTCAGGAAAGAGTAAAGTTGAAAAACATAAAAAAACAAACTATAATCTCACCTGTTATCAAAAGAAATGCCGATTTTTCCACAAAAAGGGAGCTCATAGTGTGTTCTCCAATCAGGCCCGATTCTGTAAAATTAATTAAAAAAAAAAAAAAAACAATAATGTGATTCCCTTACTCTAAAGTGTCTGTAGCTCATGGCATTGAGACATTAAAACACATTTTTTAAATCAACTCTTTTAGCAGTTTTCTATCTTTTTTCTAAAATCATAAAATAAAGTTATTTCCTCTTACCTTTTCTAATCTACCAAGTCTGATCTTTAGTGAGTTTAAAATGAAAATGTGATTATGTCCAATATATCCAAAGGACAGAAAGCCCATGCATGGTCAGAAAATGATATGAATAAAAAGGACAGTCTGGACTGGACTGCAATCTGGACACGTGTTGACATTTTGATCAATCATTAAAGACGAAACACAAAAAGAGATTTCACCGTTTTTACATAATAACTATGTATCTACTTTAAAAATATATAGATTTAAGGTCAAAATGCATTAACATTTATATTAGTTAATAAAATTGGATTATAAGTTGTAACTGTGTTGGTTCATATCGATAAATGGACATGAGAAAAGATCAGCTAAGAACTAATAGATCAAAAGAAAGTTTGTTTGAAGAGCAAAGCTCACGTGAATTTCACCTTTGAGCCTCACAGCTTGAATCGTACCAGTTCAGTCCAAACTGTTGCCATCTTTTGCAATGGTTTCTTTTTTGTTTATAAAATGGTACCACAACCATCTCACTACTTATAAAGTTCTGCAAAGCAAACCTGAAGCTGATGCTGCACCCTCTAAAAACCGATGTTCAAAATACACATTTCTGTATCAAGGGAACGTTGGCACCATTATTTGGTGTAACCATTCAAATTTTCCCGTTCGCAAAATAGTGTTGTATATTTAGCTTCATTGTAAATATAAAGTGTCATATTTTTGGTTCTATATGAAAGACCGATAACAGTAAAGAGCATTATTGTCTCTCATGGACCAGTAGGCAGATTTTAATGAAACCCTCAGAAAGTATTAGATGTACATCCATAACTGGAGTCGACCTGATACAAGATGGCCACCACTGATAATCAGCCTAAACTTAGTACATATATTTGGTAAGTTGTTGTAGGCGGTAGCTGAGAGTCATCCCTGGGGGAGTGGTGGTGCAGAGATTAGAGAAGGCTGCGATCGAGAGGTCGTGTTTGAATCCTTTGACTGTTACAACCGAAAATTTGGGTGGGAACGGTGAAGCAGCCACATCTGCCTTCACCTTCATTTGTTCCACTCTGGGCCCTTGAGAAAAGTCCTTAACCTCCACCCCCACATCTTCTACCCTGGGGCTCCTTCGGTGACAGCCCTCTGCTCCACACATGTGGGCTGTGGTAGCTCGGTGGTGTGTGTTTGGCAAATCTATGTGCGAGTTTTCTCGCCGTGGCGACTCCTGAAGAAGAACAGGCCCAGGCCTCCCTTTCAAAACAGATCTGTGATCTAATTGGAGTCTCCCTGATTGAATAAAGGTTAATAAAGTTCCAACAAGGCCTTTATTCAAAATCTTGGCAGTGATTGTTAAGGTTAATGCTGCCTGTCAGCAAAATATCCCACAAAGCAATGGACAGATTTTAGTGAAACTCTCAAAAAAATAATCATTGGATGTTCAACTGAGTCAAGCCATTTCGAAATGGTCACCACAGCTAACCAAGTCTTACAAATTTCAAAATAGCTATAATACAGTTAATTTACTGATATAAAATTAAAAGTTGGTGTGGTTGTAGCCGAGAGCAATCCTTAGCTTTGATACAGTTGATCACAGTATTCTACTACAGAGAATTGAATAGGATGTTGGAATTACAGGAACGGCTCTAAATTGGTTTAAATTATATTTGTCTGATAGATTCCAATTTGTAAAAATGATTCTTCATCATACACCAAAGTTAGTTATGGAGTGCCTCAAGGTTCAGTGCTTGGACCTATACTCTTTACCTTATAAATGCTTCCATTAGGTAAAGTTTATAAACAGCATGGGATAAATTTTCATTGCTATGCTGATGATACATAGTTATATTTGTCTATGAAACCCAATGAATCCAACCAGCTACTTAGACTACAAACATGTCTTAAAGACATAAAAACCTGCATGACCTTAAATTTTCTGCTTTTGAACATAGACAAGACTGAAGTTTTGGTTTTTGGACCTGAGCATCTTAGGAATAATTTTTCAGTCTTTCTCCCTCCTTGGATGACATTAATCTGGCCTCCAGCTCTAATGTTAAAATGGTTTGTGTTATGTTTGATCAGGACATGTCTTTTATCCCCCACATTAAAAACATTACTAGAACCTCCTTCTTCCATCTGTGTAATATCCCTAAAATTAGAAACATCTTATATTAAAATGATGCCGAAAAACTGGTTCTTGCATTTGCCACGTCTAGACTGGACTATTGCAATGGTTTGTTCTCTGGGTGTCCAAATACTTCTTTAAAAATTCTTCAGTTAATCCAAAATGCTGCTGCCAGGGTCTTAACTAGAGTTAGTAGGAGAGATCATACGTCTCCAATTTTAGCTTCTCTCCATTGGCTCCCTGTCAAATCCAGAATTGAATTCAAAATTATATTTCTAACCTACAAAGCTCTCAACAACCTAGCTCCATCTTCTATTTGATATCTTGTTGTTCCATATCTTCCTAATAGAGCACTTTGCTCAGACTGCAGGCTTACTTGTGGTTCCTAGAGTTTCCAAAAGCAGAATGGGAGGAAGATCTTTCAGTTGTCAGGCTCCTCTCTAGTGGAACCAACTTCCAGTTTCTGTCTGTGAGGCTGACTCATTGTCCAGTTTTAAGACTTTCATTTTTGATAAATCCTATAGTTAGGGTTGGCTTGTTATGCTGCCATAGACTTAGACTACTGGAGGACAAATTGACCTCATTTCTTAAAATTAATTGTTAAAATTGAATAGTTTTCATTTGATATTATTTCTATCTTAACGTGATTCTTGACCAGCCATTGTGTATCTGTTCCTACCAAACCGACAGTGTTGAAGCAGATGGCCGCTTGTCCTGATTCTGCTAAAGGTTTCTTCCTCATGAGGGAGTTTTTCCTTTCCACTGTCGCCTTCATGTTTGCTCAAGATGAGAGTTCTGTGATGAAGTTAAACTCTAAGCAGTCTGCTCCTCAAATAAATAATGTTAAATTATTATATATATGAATGTTTCTGTTCAGTGACCTGAGATGACTTCTGTTGTGACTTGGTGCTATATACATAAGCTGAACTGAATTGAAATTGAATTGAATTCTTACATCAAGTACAAATGGATCCTACAACGATGCATGCAGTTGAGCTTAGTTATTTTCAAGATTTGACCAAAACATCTATAAATCAACTATTTTTCAAGATAATATGCTCATAGTTCCAAACTCTGATATGAAAACAATGGGTGATATGCATTCTTCTAAAGCATGCCAGACCTTTAAAGTTGTTTACGATAACATTTTCAAACATACAGTATGGCATTTAATAATATAAATATTCTGTCATGCCAAACTGATCATGTAAATGCCTATTAAAGATTTTTTTAAAAGCTCTTGAACTATATCATAATTTAAATTTACAGTGTGTGATTTGCAAAGATGTTTAATTGATCGTGTTTAAAAATAATTAAAAAAAATCCTACCATGAAGAAAGGCTCGGTGCAGTTTTTGTTTTACAGCAGCTCTCTTTCACAAACACTTCTCAAAAACATCTTGTCCTGAATCTTTAATATCTCTGAGACTCATGATGCAAAATGGTTCCTATTGTGCAACTTGTCTTCTCTATCATCAGCATATTTAATCAGTTCCGTTTGTGAAACACTCTCTTCCTCTTTAAAATAGCATTGAAGGAAAAAGAATACTCAGTAAGTTACTGAAACATCTTTGGAATCGCACTGAATACAAAAAGCCACTAATTTTTATATGAAAAACAAAATGCTGCAAAGATTTATTTACTTTATATCATAGTTAACATGCAATCCAAACTAAAGTGGCTAATGTCATAATAATAATAATTGTGTTTCATGCTCTTTTCTGATATGTATAAAGAAAAGGCCGTGAACTGTGTGGTAATTTAAAAAAAAAAGTTCAACACAAAACAGTGGTAACTTGTGTTTTGTATCATTGCATAACTTACTTTTAATGTCTGTTCAGCAGTTTGGATAAACTGAAACAACCATCTGTTTTCGCAAAAAACATGTTTTCTGCTGTTACTCATCTCTAGGAACAAAATCATAACTTCTCCTTTTTTTTACCCTTTTCATTTTCTACAGTAATCAAAGAACATTTTGCAGCATATGTTTGATTTCTTTTTTTTTCTGTTTCAATTCATTTTACTTGTTTATAGACCAGTTTGAAGGGGCTCACTGAAAACTAAAAAAAAAAAAAATCAAACATAAAGAGGTTATGTGGGGTTAATTCAAATAGTTCAGCTTGAAAGAGTTTACTCCAGTAGTTTTCCAGATGTGTTGTGCTGAAATGTGGGTCCACTCTCAATGTAAACAAGGTCAAATGTTTGTTTTTCTACTGGACTTCAGGGAAAGACTGCACAATATGCCCAGAGGTCAGAGTATTGTAAACAGACTAAAACTATTATAAAACTTTTCCTCTTGTCTTGATATTATTTTGTTACAGAAAGTCAGCCTTGGATGGTTTTAACTCAGCAGGGTTGGGTCATCAGTTTGACCAAACACATGGGGTTAAGTTTTATACTCAAAAATTAAGTTAAAGGAATTATTTTGTTGATTTATAGCTACTAAAACATTTAATGGTCAAATAATAATAATAACATAGTCAAATTTGGGGTTATTTAATAATTAAAACTTGTGTTGGTACTAGCTAACTGGTGCTAATGCTACGAGTGTCGGCTAGTTAGCACCAACTAATGTGATTTTAGGAAGCCAACTAAACTAAAGTTTAAACATCTTACTTTACTGAAGCCCAGTGGGTCATTTTGACTCTAGGTCAGCAGGAGGGTTAAAGCAGAGGTCCAATCAGGTTTGAGTTGTTCAACTCTTGGTCTAAAATGAAAGACTTTGAATGATAAACTTTATTTTGTGCTCGCTACATAGTGCTAACTGCTGTTAGCATTAGCTAGCTAGTGCCAATTTAATGTTACTTTGAATCCAAACTCGCTGTTTATTGCAAATTAAATTTAATAACAAATCCAGTCACATTAAACATTTTACAAGTTGGTCTTACCATCTAATCTTTGTTACTTATTACATCCTAGAGATCCTCTGACCAACTTCAGGCTTAAAATGTCAGCCTGTGAAGAATGGCACAGCTCACCTCAGACTTAACCACTGGATCAAATTTTTTGGTCCCAATATTTGCTCAAATCAACCCAATCTATGACCAAAAAGCTTTAACTCAACAGTAGTCATAAAAACAATCCAGATTGTGGTTCTAAATATAGCGGTAAACACAGTCCCTTGCTACTTTGCGGTTCTTTTTTTGCGGACTCGCTCTATTGCGGTTTGTTTAAGTACAGTACCGTACATGTACATAATATTTTCAACAACAAAAAAAAAACAGTGCCACCATTTTGTAGTTTTCTTTCATTAAGCCTTCACAGTTTTGCCAGTCTAAAGAACTACATTACCCAGAAGCCATCAGTTCACGTCCCAGAAGTCAACACTGCTTCCAACCGCTGCTTGCTGCAAATGGAGGGAAAGTTTTGCAACGCAAAGTCAGAGGTTCTGTATGGATAAGCTCACAGGACCGGCAAGAAAGTCATAAATAATTCTGAAGCTGAACTCATCCTTCAAGTTGTGTTTTCACTGTTGAGTAGCTGTGCTGCAGTTGATCCAGAATCAGTGTGACCCAGATCCTGGGAGAGGCAGATAGCTGTGGGCAGTCAGGTTCTGGTCGTGTGGTGCTGGACCAGGCCAGAAGTGGTGGATTAAACCCTGGGCAGCCTTGCTCCTGGCGCAGCAGCAAGCGCACATCAAGCTGGATGGAGTGGTGAGCTTCACTCATACTGTACCGGGACTTTTTTCATCTAATGGGTCAGACCGGAACCGAGCTGCTCCTGTACTGCAGAGCCTAAGTAAAATTTTGTAGCTAATTTACATATAAGTACTGTATGTTGTTAAATTTAGTAGGTTTAAGTGTTTAGAGGACTGATTGTGGACGTCATCGCTGCAGTATAGGTCTGCAGAAACAAACCGAGTCGGAGTAGAACAGAGTTGAACCGGAACCAGAGCTGTTGCTGTTCTGCAGAGCTAGTAAGTAAAATTTAGTAACATATGTTGTTAAAATGGATGTAGGTTTAAGAGTTTAGAACATTCCAAGAGTGTGGGAAGGGTTTATAAAGCCTTTAATATAAAGTTTACTGTACTTGAACTTGAACTACTCTATCCCTACTTCGCAGTTTTTCATTTATCACAGGGGAGTGGGGTGGGAGTGTGCAGGGTACGGAACACCAGCGATAAACGAGGGACTACTATATTCATCTCCATTCAATTTATGGTCAAACCTACAAAGTGCCAAAGCAAAGGAACCAAAGAGCCACATGTGGCCTCATGGCTGTACGTTGCAGACCTCTGAACAATCTGAATTAAACTCTGTTTCTGAGGTTGGTGAATTGGTTACTGTAACAAGCAAACATGACCAAACATCTGAACTATTGCTTTAACCTATAATGCGCAATTTATTTAGTACACACACACACACACATATATATATATATATATATACATACTAGTATATATTGTTTTAAAACAGACATTTTGAGTTGCCACATAGTGAGTCAGTCACTCTCATTAGAAACCATTTCTCAACTGCAGATTCCAAATTTATGCAACGCTTTCCAACCAGTTTCTCCACAGAAATCAGTGCTTAGCAAACTGAGATTCATGACTCCCCAAAACGTTGCTAAAGTCTATGAAAGTATTTATTTTTTGTTGCGAACTGAAACGCGTCAACCCTCTCTAACAAGTGCGTATCTTCATTGGAATTTTTGTTTGGGTTGATGCTCATATGTGTGGTTGTGAATTATCAGTGAACTGCTTCAGTCACAAAAACTAAAGGCCAGCACATCCTGGTGGAACAGGGTTCAGAAGCAGAGAACGTTGATTTTTTGAAAGGACACGTTGGACAGATATTGATGTTCTGGTAAATCATTACAGGCTGTGATACACATCTTCATCTGATGGGAAATGATGGAACTCGTGGTGCAAGGAGGCCCTCTTGTCCTGACAAACAGACTGATCACATTTCAAACAGGGGGTCAGGCAAGGTGAAAGGTGTGTGTTTACAGAGATAGATTCTTTTTGAAGAGAAAATCACTCGTTTACATATAAAACAGATCAGAGTGCGCCATCTGTGACGTTTGAAAATCAGGGGAAAAAATGACGTGATGACATTGACCTGTTGTATTTAAGTATTTGTTTCATGCTAGAGTTGTTAATGGTTATTTTATGTAGAGAAATGATGGAGTTGTAGCTGTTTTGGGACAAACCTAGAATATAACGTCCTGCTAAATCTAACACAACATTCTCAACATGTCGAGCTCAGAGTGTGTTGTGAATGGCTCACAGCTACGACTCCATCAAACGAGTTTGTCGTCTGTAAAATTGGCAGTTACAGGTTATTTAGCTTTGGTGGCCATCTTGGAAAGAGTTGACTTCAAGTCAATCACTTGCAGATGTGAATCCACTTTTCTGCTAGCTTCATTAAAAGTCAACCCTGAGATATTTTGCTAACAGATATGTACACAAAATGGCACAATGTTGTTCGTATCCCTTCAAGTAATTAGTGAGTTCTTGTTCTAACAGCCAAGATTACTAGATTTAATAGATTTATCTTGCAAGCTCTAAAAACATCTATTCACCGAGAAAAACAGCTCAGTAGCTCACCAAACTATTTCTTTATTTTGATAAATAAGAGTAAAAGTACAGTTTGATCTAAAATAGGCAACATTTTAAACACAAACTGCATGTCATTCGTCTTCCACAGTTTCTGCTGCCTGTATTGAACTTTGTGCTGTAATACCTAAATTATCCACTAGGTGCCACTACAGTGAATTTAATGAAATTATCTGACAGATTAAGTCGCTCCAGTCAATGACGTCATCTCGCTCCATCAGTTTCAGATCCTGCACACTGTTTACTTTCTGACTGACCCATCATGCTGGCCTATAAGATCTCTTTTCTTTCTTTTTTTGGGTGTGTGTGTGTGTGTGTGTGTGGGGGG
>NC_056509.1:31568123-31604333 GCF_014905685.2 Nematolebias whitei
TTTTTTTTTTTTTTTTTTGTTTTTTGTTGGTGGTGTGGGGGTGAGTGGGAGGGGGGGGGGGGGGGGGGGGGGGGGTTTAAGGCTATTGTTGCCCATTTTGACTCTTGCTGTGTTCCTGGTTTAACAATGATTTGGGTTCAGTTAAGCTATTTTGTCTTGCTTACATCTAAATTTGAACAAACATAAAAAATAAAATGAAAGCCTCGCAACAGTTAACTGAAGGTGTACCAAAGATTTTAAATTGACTAAATTTGGATCATTCGTGCAATAAAAATAACAAAAAAGAACAAATTAAAAACACTCTGCCTGTTACTATTCCTAAATACATATTTTGAAAAACTAGTATTATAACATGCACATGCCAAAACAGAGCAATAAAACCTGCTTTGCAAGCAATATATTATTGAGAACAATTTTATTAGCTTCATATAAGTAGGCAGAAAGGTGAAATAAAGTACATTTAGTATTTCCGGTCTGACACATTTGTTTAAAACAACAGAAATACACAACAATATATCATGATTCGACAACATATAAGGAGCCAAATCAGCAGTTGTTTTGATCAGGTGGTTCCAGCATGGTGGACAAAGGAAAAACCTTGCAGCTGTCTGGTCCCAGCAGAAATAACAGCTGAACAGAGAAACTACGTGGTGCTGCAGAGTGAAAACACAAAATGCGAACTAAAAGAAGAGAGAAGAGTTTGGACATATAGATCACAAAGATGGCGGTCTGTTTAGCATGCATTTTTACAGGCTGATTACAAAGGAATAGTCTGGGATCAGCTGTCACAATGTGGGAAGTCGCTGAGGGATAAACATTCATATCATTGGAACAACAGCAAGTACCTGATTAACTCAAACTGTTTGGCAGCAATGTTTATGAAAGCACAGTGTGTTTAATTAGATAAACGTGGCTACAAAGTATGCTTTAAAGCTGGCAGTTAGGCTTTAAAAACCATCTTGACTCAAGATTTTTAGTATTTGGTCCCATACACAGAAGCACCATTGCAAAGTCCTGGCTTACACAACATTATATTACAATAAGTAACAGAGTCAGTTATAGCTGCTAACTGAGGCTGATACTTGCTCAGTAACTAAACACACACAGACATGTGAAGTCTAATCAGGTGAATTGTGCTGCACCTGATCCGCTCATCCACTGCATTCGAGATTATCAAAAGGGCACTGATGCAAAAGCTGCTACATGCTTCTCTGGCTTGCACGGAATATCTGCAACAGACGTTGTTGTGCTGCCACAGCAGGTTGAGCGTTAAAATAAAACGCAACCATCCCAAAGTTAAGTCCTCCGTGATGGAAGTCCCTGTGGCTGAAGAGTCCACCGCTTCGGAGAAACCAGGTGAAGAGGTCAGGGAGGGATCATCCATTTGGAAAATTGCTGGCATTGCCAAAGGAGAATCACCAGAGAGGAGGTGATACAAAGCAGGAAGTTAAACACGTGTTAAGGTTTCCTGGATGATTCAAGCTGGCAGTTTGAGCTAGGACTCCGAGTCCTGGAAACATAAACAGAAATTATAAATCTCAACAGCGTTTAAAGACTTAATGTAGCTGCAATATTCTTTCTAAGACCAAGTGAAATTAATATATTTAAGATTATCGGAGCTGAATCTGATGGGTTTTCACATTTTTACTGTTACTACTACATTTTTTTCAAGAGCGTCTGTTCCAAGAAGTGGTTTACTAAGAAAAAAAAAAAAAAAAGACATTTGATTTGCAGCACAACATAAATATACATCAGAATATATTTAAACATGTTAACTTACTTTAACATTGGGTTGGGAACTGAGCCCTAGGAATGCAAACACAGTGTTGTTCTCCTTCGACTGGAAGAAGTCTTCATAGTCCTAAAGTGGTAAAGAGAACAGAGTGGTTCAAAAATGGTTTGAGGTGTTCCTAACAAGAATTCCTATTCATCTGTTAATTCAGCTTGAATAATCATTGAGATGATCAAGCATTGAATTCAAAATCTTACTTCTAATCTACAAAGCTCTCAACAACCTAGCTCCATCTTATATACGAGATCTTATTGTTCCATATTTTCCTAATAGAGCACGTTGTTCTCAGACTGCCGGCTTACTTGCGGTTCCTAGAGTTTCCAAAAGCAGAATGGGAGGAAGATCTTTCAGTTATCAGGCTCCTCTCTTGTGGAACCAACTTCCAGTTTCTGTCTGTGAGGCTGACACATTGTCCAGTTTTAAGACTGGGATTAAGACTTTCATTTTTTATAAATCTTATAGTTAGGGTCGGCTTGTTATGCAGCTATAGGTTTAAATTATGGAGGAAAAATTGACCTAATTTCCTTAAATTGTTAAAATTAAATAGTTTTCATTTGATACGATTTCTATCTCAACATGTGATTCTTGACCTGCCATTGTGTATCTATTCCTACCAAACCCAGCCGGTCGAAGTAGATGGCCGCTTGTTCTGAGCCTGGTTCTGCTCAAGGTTTCTTCTTCATGAAGGAGTTTTTCCCTTTCCACTGTTGCATTGATGCTTGCTCAAGATGAGAGTTGTGTGATGGAGTTAAACTCAAAGCAGTCTGCTCCTCAGATAAATAATGTTAAATTATTATTTATATGAATGTTTCTGTTCAGTGACCTGAGATGACTTCTGTTGTGACTTGGCACTATATAAATAAACTGAACTGAATTGAATTAATGTGAACTAATGTTGGAATACCTTGACCAGTTAGTGATGGTAGGCAGAGTAGATAATCCACCCCCATCCATGAAACTGGATTACCACAGGATTACAGAGCAGTGTGCAATCTGAGATGAGGACATAAACTATGAAGGTCTAACTGCTCCCTCATTCACCGGCGGCTCAACCTTCTGCTGACTTGCATCAGTGTACTGGAAACTACTGAAACACTGGCCATTTAAAACCATACATACAAGTGTAACGTCTCAATAAACCATTTTCCAGGTTCTTATCCCGTGTTGTCTCATTGCAGGTTATGTTTTTGTATCAAAATATTCCTGCCATCCTTACTTAACTCTGAAAAACACAAGCTTGCGATTAAAATGATCATTGAAGTGATTCAGATGGAGCCCAATGCTGCAGCACTCGTCTATAGTAAAAGATGGAGTCAGACTGTAATTATTGGCTTTAAGACATGAAACCAATGAGGATGCGATTTTAAATACCACAAAAAAATGTACATTCTGTCTCCATTAACTAAACAGGTTCTAAGACGCAGCCTTTCTAAAACAGTCAACATTTCTTCTTTAAATATTAAAACAGATTTGTTTATGTCAATGTTTTTCTTCTAATGGCTGCTCCTTTCTTCGGGGGCACCATAGCGAACTCACAAGACTTGGCAATTGTTTTTTTTTATGGCTCTCTGTGTGGAGCAGAGAGCTGCTGATCAGCTGTTCACCATGCAGAATGGAGAAGTGGGCGTGGCCAAGAGCGCTTGCAGGTGGCAAAGAGCAGAGGAGGCAGAGCGCTGAAGTCATGACATTCTGTGCTCTTTTAGAGCGTTTACAGTTTAGAAACATTGTTTAGAATATTGCAAGAGTGTAAGGGTTTAAAATGCCTTAATATTATAAAAAAAAATTAAACTTAAACTTACTACTATTCCTACTTTGCCGTTTTTCACTTATCGCGGGTCTTCAGGGTACGAATCCTTCGCGATAAACGAGGGAGCAATCTTTAGCGCCTCTTTAAAGCCTTGTAGTATTCAATATATATATATATATTTTTTTAAAAGAGTCAACGTTTAAAATATCTTCTAAATGATCGTACCCTTTTAATTAATGCACACATTTTCAGTTTGACTAGACATTAAAGTCGATATTAAAAAGGTTCTGACTGTTTGTATGCCAAGTGCCATCTGATATTAACCTTGACATAAAACAAAGTAACGGCATGTTCAAATATACAAGTTAAGAGTTGTGTATGCAAAGCTTCCAACAGTTACAACAGTGATAAACTGATCTCCATCATACACCGCAATAGCGATCCTCATTGAAGATCTGTGGAGGCAGCGGGTTGCCTTTCTTTGGCAGCTTGTCCCTGGGGATGTTGCGGTACATCCAGAGCCTCTGCTCCTCCAGCATGGTAATATCTACTTCCTGGAAGTTGATTCGATTGGCCTCCAGAAAACCCACCACCGCCTGCTGATATTTTTTCACCTGGATGGGTCAGACATGAGAGGAAAGGAGGAAAAATTATGAACATTCAAAAGAATATTCACCATAGAGACTTTGCACAACCAACAACAAACATCTCATAAAGTGCATAAAGGGAGATGTGATTTCCTGGAGAAAAGTGTCTGCTGCATGACGGGATGAACTGAAATCTTTCAGACAAAGAGGTTTACTCCTCTGCTCACACACGCACATACATACACACAAACAGCACGTTCCTACCAACTCTCCTTTGGCAGTGGGAGCATTACGAAGGATTAGTGAATATTGGAGGAGCTCAGC
Source organism: Nematolebias whitei (assembly GCF_014905685.2). Taxonomy (NCBI): domain Eukaryota; kingdom Metazoa; phylum Chordata; class Actinopteri; order Cyprinodontiformes; family Rivulidae; genus Nematolebias; species Nematolebias whitei. The sequence continues at coordinate 31,572,574 of NC_056509.1, forward strand.
TTAGATTGGAAATCTGAAAGCTGTCTTTATGCTTTACATAAAATTCATCTTACATCTGTATGGTTACTACAGTCCAGATCAAGCTGTAGAAATGCACTGTGGGATGCAATTCAAATACAGTACATATCGGTGTTAAACACCTATCGTTTAACCTGCTGGCTCAAAGCCAAGTCTTGTTCAAAAGAAAATGGAAGACACACAAATGAGAGCTGGGATGCTGCTCCCTACAGCCCTGACCTGTGGGACACTGTCCTGCATGATAGCTAGTGACTTGTGGGAAAGAAACATTTGAGAAGGCAGGAAACTCCCACGCTTCACTACCCATTAGAGACACACACAGTCCAAAGCAACCTTGATGTGTGGGTTTCCTGCCTCAGACCACTAGTTTTTACCTTTTCAAACATTTGTATTCATTTCCCAGACACTCGTATTTAGGATGAGCCTGCAACATTTCTATCAAAACACTAGCTAAAAGCTAAAATGTAGTTGCTAAAAGGACAAAAATCTAATAAAAGAAACTAGAAGAAATGCTTGCTAAAAAGTACCAAATAGCTAAAGTATCAAAAGTATAGCTAGAAGTTAAAAGTATCAAAATGCTAATTAAAAGTAGCAAAAGAGTAGCTAAAAAAAGTAGCTAAAAGCTAAACATATTAAAGCTAGATAAAAGCTTAGCATAGCAGAAAGGTAGCTAAAAACTGAAAACAACTGGCTTGCTAAAACATTTAAAGCAGCAGAATGATAGCTAACAACTAAAGTAGCAAAAGAAAATAAGTTGGAACAGACTTTGAAGTAGATTTTAACGAGAACAATGTTTTAGGAGAAATTTGGGGGGTGGGGGGGGGCTGTCCAGGGGAACGTGCTCACAGAGAAGAACCTGACAAGTTGTTCAATGACATAAAATATATTTTGTTAGCAAAGAATAGAGTCCAAACGTTTGTTAAACATACGTTTTTACAACCATTCACGCTTTCACTCACACCTAGGGACAATTTAGAGTTACCAATCAGCCTAACATGCATGTTTTTGGTCTGTGGGAGGAAACTGGAGTACCTGGAGAAAACCCACGCATGCACGGAGAGAACATGCAAACTCCACCCTGAAAGGCCCCTGGACCAGGATTTGAACCGGCAACCTTCTCGCAGAGAGGCAGCAGCTCTACCAGTTGCGCCACCGTGCTGCCCCACTTTAACAATCAATAAAACTAAAAAATGTTGTCAATGTGAAAGAAGAAAGGGCAGGTGTCCTCTCGCTTGGAGTTTATACTCTTTGTTGCATGCGTGCTGTGAGTGACAAGCGTCCAGAGCGTCACCAGTTGAGGAGGTGTCAGAGTTATTTATTATTTCTCAGCAGCAGAGGGAAGTGACACGGTTCAAGCATGGCTCCCCAAACGACAAGACAGACATATGTGTTCAGAGTTGCCGACCACCCCCGACAAAATGAGAAAGATGCAAAAAATAAAAAATAAAAAATAACCTACTCACTGCCGCAAAATGTTCCCTTGGGGAGAAGGACTGTTGGTTCTTAGCGTATTCTTAGTTTAGTGAATGTAATATATTCTTAGTTCATGTCTCAGATCTTACGACTGTTTTTCTTTACAATTTGTGTTTTTTGTTGGATATAACTCGGATGTTATGTACATAGTTTCGTTCCACCTCATGTACCACATGTGACGTGAATGACAATAAAAATCCTTGAATCCTTAAAAAAATAAAATAAAATCATAGCAAAAGATTGCATATTTCCCACCACATTTTTAATTGGGTTCTTTTTATTGACTGAATTTTAATGTAGGAAAAACCTTCAGCTTTGCACAGAATTAAGGAACAAAACAAGATTGCGTTCATTACCAATGAAAAAAAAAACTACGTATTTTTTGGACTATAAGGCACACTTAAAATCCTTTAATTTTCTCAAAAATTGACAGTGAGCCTTAGAATCAGGTGCACGTTGTGAATTAATTCAGGTTGTGCTTACCAACATCAAACCAATTTTATTTGGTTATTGTGAATGAGTTGAACAAAGTTTGACTTATTTGACCGTTTTGTTTTGCTTAATGCGCCTTATAGTCCGAAAAATACGGTACTATTTTTTAAAAGTAGGAACATACGAGCATGGATAGTTAAGTAACTAAATATTATGAATTTAAAAAAATGTATAAAAATACGTCTTTGTAGCAGAAGTTAAAAACATAAGTGGCGATGTGGTTATTATTTTGGGGGCGTTGAGAGCCACAATGACTCGGTTGTTCTCGTTTGAAGACAATGAGGGATTGTTCGGAGTGATTAAACACACAAGACCAATCTGTCATCGCTCAAAGCGTCTCGTTTTCTGGTTTGTAAAAACAACAAAGAGATCGACGGCTAAAGCTACACACTGAACCACTGTTGGATTGTGGCGTGGAATCACGGAGAAATCCAAACTAAATACAAATGATGTGGTCATCCTGTGAAACGGTTCGTTAATGACGAGTCTAAATGGACACAGCCTGAAGTGGATCGCTAGTGGTTCAAGCAGATAAACTTTGACACCGCTGTCAGGTTTGCATCACACAGCAGAAATATGACTTTCCTGCTGGGAGCTGCTGCTGATTACGAACAGAATAAGAAGAATTATTCGCATCTATAACGATAAGAACGGAACACAGCAGAATCACAAACAGCACATATTGATGCCACTCCACAGATGGTTTCTTCTGTTGGTGAAGAGTGGGGGATAACCTAATTTGCATTTCAACTATTCTCTGCCGATAATTTCTGCTCCACTAATCGGTTTGACGTAAAGTTTGTACATTATGCCACTTTGAAAAAAAAACATTTTTTATTACTACATTCTGCAGTCAGACTGAACTACATTCAAACGAGCTTTACGTTAACTGACCTGAAGGGAGGGCTTATGCAAGCAAAACTTTTTGTGTGAGTAAGCGAGGGGGGGAAAGGGAGAATTTTAGTGTTTTTAAAACTCGTAGAAATAAGTATCTCTTTGCATAAACACTCAGATTATAGAGGCTCTTTTCTACAGACTGAGCCTGTTCAAATAAATATATCGCTCACTTGTACCATGACCTAATCCTTTAGGCATTCTTTTGCAGGAGTGTTGTTTGACGCTTGTTTTCTGCTCATCAGCTGGGTTTTCTCTACAGCAAGAGCCAGATGTTAGCCAAGAGGCAAGGACAGCTGCATCTGAGAGCGACTTTTAAATGCATCAACTCAACTAATATGGACATTTTGGCTCTCGGCGACACAGATATGGGAGGGGAAGGCTAATGCCGATAGATTGGTTGAAATGTTTTTAGCTTTGCGCACATCCAAGAATCCAAGTAAACGGCTACTTTTAAACCTGTTTCAACACTTGAACAGTCTTCCTAACGTGAGCTCATGATGTCCATCCTCCACCATTCGCCATAAAGTTACAAAATATAAATTAATCAAAGAAACGTCAGTCACGTGTGGTGAAGGCCTGATTAGTATCGACAGCAGCGGGACTTTTGTTTTCTTTGCAGAGAAGTAAAGATTTCAGACGAACAGAACGTTTCATATTTACATCTACGTTACATTTATTGTTCAGGCTAAAGTTTTACAAGACAGGGACAGATGTGGCCGAGCGGTGAGAGCATACGTCCTCCAATGGGAGAGTTGGGGGTTCAATTCCACCAGCAGTAACATGCTGAAGTGTCCCTGGGCAAGACACTGAACCCATCATTGCCTCCGATGTGTGTCCCGTTGCTCTATGAATGTGACTTAAACTAAAAGCACTGATTAGTCTTTGTAGAGATCTAGTGCTGTATGAATGGGTAAATGAGGACACAGACTGTAAAGAGCTTTGAGTATCTTGATCAAATATAAAGGCGCTATAGAAATACATATTATGCTAAGTCATCTAAACATTTGCTTGATAACTCGAGAGGCATGTGACAAGCAGGTCGGAGGATTGAAGAGAATTTATTATTGTTGATTTTTTTATTTTTTTTGCAGATTATATATAAATAAAATTGTTTAAATATATTTATTATAGTTCATGAACCTTTTTTCTTTGTAAAGACTGGTTAAATCAATTTAATTGATGTCAGGGATGCAAAAACTATGCAATCAAACAGTGATCCCAAACATTGCTGAAAGGCAAAGGTTTTGATTGGGAATATGTGTGTTAGCTAAATATCTCATGACCAACTGCACTCATTTTAAAAGAAACTTGCAGAAATTAATAACTGGATGAACATCTACAAATGACTTACTTTTGGAGTCTAACCGATGAGATCAATTTTAGAAAACGCACAAATGGTCGTGACTCTGATTCGCTCTGCACCTTTTAAACATATCTGGCATTTCCTGTTATTGTTCGGAATAAAATCTTTTTTTTTTTTTTTGTAAATCTATCAAAGTCAGCAAGTTTAAATGATTGTCTCAACCTCAACAGAAGTCGACCCAAATAATAAAGAGTGGTTCTTTACTGTTTCTGTTTTTGTCTGCCTCACCTGAGGTGTTTCATTTGATTGATCAGTTTGGAAAGCGCCTCCAGGCGCGCGGTTACATAAATATATCCGGCTACGCCACTAAAATGTATAACAATGCGTAAGTGAATTGTTAAGGCACATGTGAATAAGTTTATTTTATTTTTAAATAAGAAGCACTCACCGAGATAGAGCCACTTGAGGAGGCGACGTAAACCTTGATGACCATGGTAATCCCAAATTGATGTCAGGCAGTCGTTTTGTCGGCAGCGATTGTTTAATCCGGATTTGTTTGTTTGTTTGTTTAGGGCAACGAGAAAAATGAAAGTACACAATCAAAAATGTGCTTTAGATAGGAGACTACTCGTTGCTCTGATATTTCAACTGAGCCATGATAAAATAAAATAATAAAAAACAGTGACGCTCTTTGAACCGACGCAGAGCCCGCTACACACGTCAAGCTAAATTTATACTTCCGGTAAAACTTTCAAAATAATACAATAACGTTTATTAATCTCGCGCATTATGAAGACTGGTTTGCTCTGTTTCTTTCTTTGTTTGTTTTGTAAGACTACAATTGTATTCGAAAACTTTCTCGTAATTTTATTTTATAAAAAAAATCCAAATGAACCGGTTTCAAAGGCCGGTAGTTTGTTTTATTCTGAAAATCTTACTTCCGAGTTTAAATTGTTTATGATTGTAGATAAAGCAGCTCCACACCGTTATTTCAGATAACTGCGTGACAATAAATACAGTGGACTGTGCTCTTTGAATTGCACAGTTTATCACTGTCTTGAAAGTCTTAATTTATAGGTAGATTTATAAAAACTGTATATTTAAATAATCCTTTGTTTGTACTGTACATGGAACACATTTTAATCCCAATCTGGTACACTAGAATTGATGTTGTCGAGTTGTACTTTATAGATGAAGATTTATTTATTTATTTTGCATCCATCCATCCATCTTATTTGGTTTTATGCCTAACCATTTAATTTGTGATCTTAATTTTGTGATATATTCTGTCTTTGTTATGTTTTGTTGCCTCAAGCCTGGCATACAGAAACATAATTTTCTTCATCTATTTTTCTAACAGGACTATGACTGAAAAGATGGACTTAAAAAGAATAGATAAAACAATTGCAAATGTTTATACGCCTCAAGGTCCTAGTTTTAGGCGTTTAGTTTTTTTCACAGTACTGACCGCAGTTCATTATTTCAACCATTTTTTCCCCAAACAGAATAAAATGCGTGTAAAATGAGCTTTTCTCTTGTCCTGTGTGCTGTTTGTGCATAAATACATCAGGATAGGGATTTTATGTACATACAATTAAAACGCAATCTCAAGTTTAAACTCAAAACTTGTTCAAAATTAAATCAGAATGTTGTCAGTTTCAACATTATGTATTGTGAGACAATTTAAAAACAATACAAGCACTGATAACAAACAGATATGGTGTTTGGAAGAAAGCAGCGACAAACAGCCGCGGCTCACATGTGGTGCAGCAGCGCCCCTCTGGTGCTTTGCGGTACTGCAGGCGGTTCTGCGGTTGCCATGGCACCGCGTCAGGGGCTACGCTGAAGCAAACCACCGTAAGGCGTGAACCGAAAGATTAAGGTTAAACTATCTGATAACTCATGGTTGCTGTATTAATGCGGATAACGTCAGAACAACATTTAATAAAACGTCCGTCGCTGCCGTTTGCCTCCAGGAAAAGGCGGAGTAAGCATTTTTACATTTTTGTCTTTAAATAAGCCAGGTTAAAATCGAGCTTTCTTGCTAGTAGTCCAAGCTGCGATGCTAACATTAGCCGACTGGATCTACATGGGAACTTTAAATCAACAAAGCGCTTAGAATAAGTACAAAAACGAACATTTTGGCATGAGCAGACCTAAACCATAACACACATGTTGGTTCTAGTTTTTTGTTGCTCGACCATCAGCTGTTTCTTACTGAGCACTGTTAGCTTCTTAGGAATACTTGCTAATCTTGAGACTGAGTCGCCTCGTGTTGTTTTTGCTTCTTCGTTTATATTCTCCAGTTAACAAACTACTCCTTAAAATGTGAAGATATGTTTTGATGCTGTTACCTGAGATGTTTTGACAGCTGTAAACAGCTGCACGCCATTTTTTTATTCTGGTGTCATAAAGAAAAGAGTTCACTTCCGCTGTAGGGAGTTCAGAACTTGTTTGTTTTTTATTTAATTTAATTTTCGCACTGATTATGAGCCACTGCTCAGATTTTCTTAAAGACAATAACAATATAGAGACAAACAGGTATTTACAAGCTAATTAGTAGGTACAGACTTGGTGTAAACCAAAGAGATAGTTTGGATGTGGTGAGGATAAAATCCTATTAATCAAGCCTATTTTCTATAGATGGAGTTTAATACATGTTTTTTCACTTATTTATTATTAGTCAGGACGTTGAGTTTGAATGAAAAGTACAAAAGTGTTGTGTATTCACATACAGAGCCCTCAATGATGGGTGTACAAGTCTTTTCTCCATTTATGGTGATGTTGCTCTCTTGTTGCCATAGTTACTTATTACTCTAAAGGACCAGATGATTGCAAGACCTCTGATTAGCATTTATTTTTATTGCTTATAAAAACATGACCTAATATAAAAAAAATCCCCTGTCAAACAAGGTCAAATACCGAGAAGTTTGCCAGTTTTACTAACGATGAATTAAACATGGAACACGTTTAATGTTGGACACTGGGATATTCAGTGGAAAACACCTAAAATTCTTGTTTATACTTATTCTCTGAGTGTCTTGTTTTATGTTAATGTGCATTTATTTTCTATTAGATGTTATTTATTTTTACTTTTAATGAGCCACAAAGGCAGATGGGGCAGGGCAGTGTTTTTGCTGTGGTGTATCATGCTAATACAGTTTCATGGAAAATCTTACCTCATGTGTATTGTTGCTTAGTGACCAAGACACTTGATATGGAAAACATGAGGGAAACTAAATAGACTAACTTCTTACTGTACAGATTTTAGGCATGTCCTCCTTGGTATTGCAATATAAATGTTGATATTAGTTTACTCAGGGTGCTGTAATAAACATCTACAAGGTTTCCTGTAAGGTGTTGCTGTAAATTGGAACTATGATTGTTTCTGTTTCTCTGCCTAGTAAACCTTCCTAAAGTGACATCATGGATTCTGAAAAAACAGCTGATCCAGTTGAAGATAACCGGGGCCTACGTCGCCATTCTCATCAAAGCACAAAGAAAGCTTCTCGAGCATCATCCTTGCAGAAGCACAAAAAGAACTACCGGGACAAATTTCACAATGAGGACAAAAATGAAAGCGGTGTCGAGAGCAGATCAAGAACGAGGCATTCTGATCCCGACCGTGACCAAGTTTCAGACGAAGAGGGACGCAGAAGTGATGGTTCCTTTTATTCAGAAGACTATGAGAATGTGACCCCGTCAGAGCGCTCATTTTCACCGCTGTCCCGCTCTCGGACTCCATCTCCCACCCCACAAAGAGGGCTGCGGGCAAAGCAGATTTCTAGAAGCTCTTTCCACAAAACAGGTATTTAAAATGGGACGCGTTTTAAGTAATGTTTGATAAATGAAGTTGCAACTTCTGTTTTGCTTGTTTTGACTGCTCAGATGATGGCAGCAGTATGGGGCCAATGTAGCTTTCTTCTTTTTCTTCCCAGGTGGAGTGGGGCGCAGGGCCGTGTCTCGGCCACAGCGGCCAGGGGGCCTCTCCCTGAACCAGCAGCATCGCAGGGGACCCCGGTCACAAAGCAAAGAGTCAACGCCACCTAAAGACCTAGACCTGGTCACAAAGCGGATGCTGTCAGCCCGCCTCGTAAAGATCAACGAACTGCGCAACTCTCTTTCTGAACTGCAGCAGCGCATTGATGAACTGCAGAAAGAAAATCGAATCCTTAAACAAGTAGGCCAAACACTGTTTATTATTATTATTTTTAAATAAAAGTTAGATTGCACCCTCAACGTTAGTGAAATATGAAATAACCTTTTTATGCTGCAGCTTCAGGTGCGTCAAGAGAAAGCCCTGCAGCGTTACGACGACACAGAAAGCGAGATTTCCCAGCTGCTGGCGCGCCACTCCAATGAGATTCACGTGCTGCGAGAGAGACTCAGGCGAACACAAGGGCGGGAACGGGCAGCTGAGCGTCGGTCAAAAGACACAGAGGAGCAGTTGCAAAGGAGCCAAGCAACTATTGCACGACTGAAGAAGCTGGTCGACCAGCGAGAGTTAGGAGTTAGAGACGAGCTGAGCCGCAGGCTAGAAGAAGAGAAAACTCAGACTCAAGAAGCAGAACGAAAAATCAAGGTCAACTCATTATCAAGTGCTTCTTTACTCATTCATTTCATGGTTGTAAGTGGATGGTTTCCTCACTGATGTGTTTAGTCAAACTATATTCCAACTATAAAACTTCTTTAACAACTGGAGGAAATTATATGGGTTGTATAATTACAATAATAATGTCACTGAGTTGTTTCATTTTGCCCTATTACTTTATCTAGTTGTGTGAATGTTTATGAAGCATTCACATTGTTGTGATCCATTTTTCTTCCGTACCTTTTTCAGCATCGTTCTTGTTCCACAATTTTTGTGCTATTTCAACAGTTCATATATCTAAACGTTCAGCTCGTTCAGGAGGAGGAGGGTGCTCTGACTTTTAGTATTGGTGCAACTTGAGCCTTTTGAAATATTTAGCCTTTTCTGCCACTTTTTTTCTCATAGAATATGAATTGAGTTTATTTTACATCCTTCAAATCTTTAGATCTGTTTACATCCTTTTACTGCTCCTTTCACATTTTGTTCCGGTTCAGCTTCTTTCAATCGCCTGCAAATTTAAAATTTTTTTCAGCTACTCTTAGTTAATTTCAGCTTTTTTTTTCAGCTGTTTTGTGATCCTTTTCAATTCTTTCTGCCAACTACAACATTTTTGTGCATCTTCTAACTTCTTTCTGCTAATTTCAGCTTGTGATGCTCCTTTCAGCTTATTTATGCAATTTTCAGCTTTTGCAAGTTTCAGCTTTTTCTGCTATTTCAGCTGCTATTTACAAATTTATTTATTTATTTTTTTAGCTGTTTTGACTAATTCCACATTTGTTGTACTCATTAAAAAAAATTCAGCCTAATTCAGCAAAAATATGCTCTCTCCACTTGCTTCTGGTAATTTAAGCTTCTTTCTGCCCTTTTAGCTACTATTCAGCTGTTTTTTGCAAATTTCTACTTTTTTCCTATAATTTCCACTTTTTCTGCTCATTTCTGCTTCTTTCAGCCTTATTGGGCACAATTGTGCTCTCCACTTCATTCTGGTAATTTAAGCTTCTTTGTCATTTTTTTAGCTACTATTCAGCTGGGTTTTTTGGTATTTAAGCTTTTTTCAGATATTTTCCTTTTTTTTTTTTTTTTGCTAATTTCTGCTACTTTAAGCCTAATTCGGCAAAATTGTGCTCTCCACTTCCTTCTGGTAATTTAAGCTTTCTGCCTTTTCAGCTGCAGCTTTTTGTTGTTGTTGCTAATTTAAGCTTTTTTAGCTAATTTACTAACCTTTGTGCTCATTTCTTCTTATTTAAACCAAATTCATCATATAAGTGTTCTTTCTGCTTTCTCTTGCTAACTTAGGCTTGTTCTTCCATTTCATCTACATTTCAGCAGGTTCTTAGCTAATTTCAGCTGCTTTTCAGCAACAATAAGCATTCACACTGCATTTTCGCAGGAAATGCAATTTCTCAAGTTCTAATTGTTTACGACTGGACAAGGTAAAATATGTCCATGTCCTCATTTTGAGACCTGACTGTTTTAAAATATGAATTTAACAAACTGTAGTATTTTATCTCTGTTAGCTGTCTTGCAAGTTCATACAAGTTCTTTTACGTCAAAATACATGGTTTACTCTGTGTAATGTTTTTGCAGTTACTTCTGACTATCTTCTTTAGAAATTCAAGAGTAGTAAACTCTGGTTTCTGTCATTTTTTTTCTGCCATTTTCAACCACTGGTTACTCGTTGGGAACAGGGTTTGTTTAAGTTTCGTCTGTGTGTGGTTAAAGGAGCTGGAGCGCAGCATGGAGCTGAGCAACAACAGCTATCAGAGGCAGCTGGTTGGAGAGAAGAAGAAGACTGTCATTGCTCAGGAGGCGATCAAGAATCTGCAAGAAGAGGTGGAACGACTGACCAATAAACTCAAGGTGCAACGTACAAAAATGCTACATTTAGGCATGATAGCAAAGCCCTTACTGTCATACGCAAACATTTATTGCATGTTGCACAGTATGAGACGCTGTTCGTCTTTTATTCAGGAAAAAGAAAGAGAACTAGATGCTAGGAATATTTACGCCAACCGGATTATCAAAACACCCGTACGAAAAGAGATGGATAGTAACACAAAGCAGAAAGGTAAGAGGTTTCAGGTGACTGCACACAAACAAGAAAACATCAAAATAAAAAAATAAAAAACCTGATAATTATAATTTTATATTGTTTGGCTTCTTACAGTCCTCAGCAGGAACAGCAGCAAGGCAGTACAGACTGAAGACAGAACGTCAAGTCTGGATTTCCCCTCTCCTCCTCCTGCCATTAACGATGCCAATGAATACAGCGAACAGGCGCCCAACGAATACCTGTCTCTTAAGGTGCTATGCTTACTTTTTCCTTTTTTTTTTACCAGACCTGCACCTCATCTTTAAATACTCTTCTTGTTTTAACCTTTTTCTGCTCATTTATATTTGTTCTGAAGGAGTTTGACAAAGTGGACCATCATGCAGAGAACATGTCTCAAAACATGGAAGAACAAAAAAGGATTGAAAAAGAAGGGGAGAAGCCAAAAGAGCAGGAGACAGAGAAGAAACACTTCAACCAAGATCTGATTGTCCTGAAAGAGAAGGCAAATAGACTAAGTGATGGCAAAGACAATCGCATGACAAGTAAGGAGTTCATATAATTTTTGTAGTATTTACAAAACATATCAAATGTAAAAGGTTTCACCACGACCTGTACTCAATTCTGACTTTTTTTCTAGGCTCTAAGGTGGACGATGATGAAGAGGGAGACAGAAAGAAGACAAGTTCCCTTTTTACCCAGAAGGAAGAATACAACCATTGGAGGCGAGGCCATGTCCAGGAGGAGGTGGCGAGGTGGAACAAGGACCCGCTGGCCAATCACCAATCAGCAGAGGAAACGCGTCAAAGGAAAGAACAGCTGCTGGCTAAAATGCGTGAAATAGACCTTCAAAGCCAGGGAGACCGGAACTCCATATTTACTTCTGAATCCAGAAAAGCCACCAGTGAATTTTCATCTCCACGTCCTCCTGAGCAGAAGAACCGTAACTCTTCAGCCTTCAGCCACGACTCAGAAGACATGGGCAGCTTGCCTGCTGGGATTAGAGAAGGTGGGAGGAGGAGACCAGGTGAGGAGAGTGGAGCTGTTACAGCAAGAACAGGAAGGAGAACGCTGCGATCCCAAACATCCAGTGACAAGCTGGCTTTTGGAGGCTATGCTCCTTCGTTTGGACATACGACCTCCCACGCTTCCTCCGGCTTCCCTCAGCCTCCGCCCAAAGAGGACAGGGACTCTGCACTAGAAGAGGCAGCGCTTTTTAACCTAGGAGGGATGGAGACAGAGAAGAGGGCGATCAAGGACAAGAAGGCGAGCCTCTTGCAGCAGCTGTTCGGTGCCCAGGCTGTGCTTGCGGGCGACACCTCTATCCCTGCCAATAAAATGGAGGTACTGAATAGTTCTCCAACCCCCAACGGCGTGCGTTCAAGACGAGACGGACTGCTCAGCTTCAGCTCAGGGTCTTCCACTCCTCCTGCATCCTCCAGTAACACCCTACACGTTGCAGAAAGCAAACCTACTGTCTGTGCCATCAACTCATTTGATGATGAAATAGAGGAACTCACTTTATAAACCAATGCTACTTTGAGGTTGGTCGGTCTTGGCAAAACATCACCTCAGTCAGTCACAGAATAAAACACAGTAATGAACGCAGTTTATGGTTTATAAGAAAATGGCACAATTTAAACCTTAGGCCATTGCCGTGCTTTTAATACCATTGGGCTGTTATGGTTGGTTTGTGATCCTAATATCACACCATTATATGTTTTCTTCAACTTTTATTTGTTCAAATCAGTGCAAAAGTTTTGGATAGCTTTGTTATAGAAATGCATTTTAGTTGCTTATTTGAATCTTGTGAAGTAGAGTTTTTGTATTAACTTCCATGTGCAACAGCAAAATCAGCAGGTTAGGGTTCTGAAACAGGAGTTTTGAGCACAGATGGTTCCTATTCTTAATGACAATCAGCACTAAAATGCTGCAGTTTTATGTTTATTTATTTGGTTTGTTTAAAAAAAGAACACTTTTCTACATCAACTTGTAGTCTAGATTTATCTATATATAATTTTATATATTTACATTTGTTACATGTTTGTGGAACTATTTATTATATATAAAAAAATGTCAAGAAACTGTGTGTATTTTAGTGTTTTTAAACACTTGAGATTTATATAATTTTTTTATTGTTTATAAAAATAAATGGACATTGGTCATTTTACCGGCTTGTCAGAGTGTGGCGCGCTTGCCACAGTGTATCGGTGCAGCGGGACGTCCGCTTCTTCAGACAACTAGAACATGACGTAACCGTCCCGCCCCTCCTCCGGTAAGCTCCGTGTTCTTAAGCGAGCGGACCCTGGGCTGTAGATGAGAGCTCGTGAAGTGATGCGGCTGCCAGGTTGATCTCCAGCTAATGGGACTTTCTCACGAGGTAAACGCACGTTTGTTGGTTTCATTTGATGCCGGACACGTTTAAACTCGTAGCTCATCATCAGAATATAAGTTGTAATGTTGAGTGAACAGCTCTAATATGGCGCTGCAAAGTTATCTTTTTCTGAGAAAACGGTAACAAGTACGTTTGTCGGGTTTTAAATTAGCTAATACTTAAAAACGAGAACTTAAAAAGTTACTGAGTTTGTCAGCTCAAATATTTATTTACTGTTTTGTGTGTTTCCATCAGTGGTTCTCAAAAGGTCGGGACCCTGGTCGCAAAACACCAAGTTTGGGGTCTTAAGATAATTTTCATAAACACAATTCTTAAAAAAAAAAAAAAGAGCCAATTATTATTTATTATTATTACTACTATTTTAATTTTTTTGTCATCACTATTAAAAAAAAATAAAAAAATGTCAGGTGGCTCAGTTGGTAGAGCTGCTGCCTCTCAGCAAGAAAGTCGCCGGTTCAAATCCCAGCCGGATCCTTTCTGGGTGGAGTTTGCATGTTCTCTCCGTGCATGTGTGGGTTTTCTCCGGGTACTCCAGTTTCCTCCCACAGACCAAAAACATGCATGTTAGACTGATTGGTAACTCTGAATTGTCCCAAGGTGAGAGTGAATGTTTGTCTCATTTGTCTCTGTGTCCCTGTGATGGACTGGAGACCTGTCCAGGGTGTCCCCCGCCTCTCGCACAGTGATTGCTGGACATGAGCACCGGCGACCTGAAAAAGGAAGAAGTGGGTAAAGACAATGGATGGATGATTACTTCAAATAGGGAAATAAAAACTTTTTCTCATGGATGGATGATAATATCACAAGTTAAAAAAAAGTCCAGGTGTTTGTTGTCATTTTTAAAATTTGGCCTAATTGGAATGTTTGCATTAATAAAAGATAGCTGGATTCAAACGTTTCCATCGCTGTTATATGGAAGCTGAAAGTTTGGAAACCACTGGTTTGAACATTATTTCCAGTGGGTTGACTTAATTTCAGTCTATTCAAATAACTAAATTACAAAACTTTAGAATTTAAATAAAATTAGGCGTGCTTTTTAAAAAAAAAATTGCATTTTTTTCTTTTCGTGTTGGTTATATACAAAAGACGTTAAGAGTGCTACATATTCTTGCCACTTAATCGCATGTATTTCAGGCTAAAATACAGTATTAGTATTTGCCTAAACAATACAGCTGAGAATGTTTAAAATTACTTTATTTTTTTGCTTATAGAAAAAGAAACCCACTTGTAGATGTGTGTAAAATGGAATCATAACCTGCTTTATGAAGCTTCTGTCGCTCCAAAGAAACAATCCAGTCTCCTGCTGTGTATTGGTGTTGACTTTTATAAGCAAATTGATAAAAACAATTCTTGAAATAACACTCATCCTCATATTTTAGAGTACTTGATAACAGCAGTGCATTATTAGACGAGCATCACACGGCAACCTTAAAAAAAGTTGTGTTGTTTTGTTCCAGATTCAGGAGTCCAACTTTCTAAGCCGCTTAGAACAAGTTTTTACATGCCAACCTAAAATCAATTTATGGGGTGTGGTAAAATGAGTTTGAAAGTAGAAATGATTAGGCATGTGTTGTTGTAACACGAAGGCTGTTTCCTTATGTTTAGTTTGTACAACTTGTTCACAAACAAGACAGAACTTCTTGTTTTTTTTAAGTCACGAGCATTTAGAATTACAGAGGTTTGAGGGTTTTGCATAAGGGATGAAAACTTCTTATTTATAATTGCAACCACAGTATTTGCATTCACACAGTTCCACTTTCATCTTTCTCAGCATTTTCTATTTAAACTACTCGGTAAATGTCCACACACAATGTTTACAGAATTTAAAACGACATTAATCAGGATTTATGCTTTAGAGCTGTCCTTAAAAACCTGTTCTCAAAAGAACATATTGATTCCTGTAAAGGGTACGGATCCATTGTGGTGTTCACAAGTCAGGTCTGGTCTACCATCTGCAGCAGAGCACCGTGACTTTACTGCTCTTCTGCTGCTCTGTGTGGAATAAACTGAGCGTCAACCAGTTGGGTGCAGAAGGTCAGCTTTTGTTTGCACTGTTCTTAAACGAGAAACTTTATTTCATTTCATTCCTGCAGTGAACATGTAGAACTCTGACTACACAACTGATAATAAATACCAAAATGTTTTTTTGTTTTTTTTCCAAATCCAGCAGTTTTCAGCAAATGTTACATTTCTGAAGCTGCATGAGAAAATCAGTCTAATTTTCCTGGCAAACAGAAACAGAATGTTGAAGATCTATAACACACAACAGCTAGAGTACCGGTGAAGGTTGCATGCTTGTGTTTTTATTTAATTTTTTGTATTTGGCAGATTAACGATGGACGCAGCTTCGCCTCCGCAGATCGTGGTGAACAGACCAAATGGGCTGCAGGAAGCAGACGGTGGGGAGGGTGTGGATTTGCCTGCAGATGACCATCTCATGACGCTGAAGGCTTTGACAGAGAAATTAAGACTGGAGACCAGAAGGCCATCCTACCTGGAGTGGAAAGCCCGGCTGGAGGCAGAAAGCTTCAAAGAGCCCAACACTGGAAAATGCCAGTTCCAGGAGGAGCCAGAAGGGGAACCAGTAACCAAAGAGACTGCAGAGGAGAGTCGGCCAAAGCCGCCATCAAGGGGTGTGCTGAAGGGCTTTGAAAACATTGATGAAGCTCTCGCTTGGCTCAGAAAGGAGCTGGTGAGGCATATCGTCAGTTTTATCTCCTCTCTCTTTTTTTGCATATTTAGTTTGTCCAACATCTGGACTCAAACACAAAAACTTCATATTTGTCCAGTTAGATGTTATCAATGTGCACACTGTCTGGTTAATGGCCAGAAGTTCATTCAGGTCAGACAGTGTGAGTGATTGTGAATCAGACAATAGAAGTTTCTGCAAGTGTAATCACAGTTACCCTGCACGGTTACCCTGCTCGGTTACCCTGCACAGTTGCTCTGCTCAGTTGCTCTGCACAGTTGCTCTGCTCAGTTGCTCTGCACAATTACTCTGCTCGGTTACCCTGCACAGTTGCTCTGCTCAGTTGCTCTGCTCAGTTACTCTGCTCAGTTGCTCTGCACAGTTGCTCTGCACAGTTGCTCTGCACATTCAGCCGTGGTTCTTGAGTCTGGAGCGAGTGTATGAAGAGGCACTGATACAAGCAGACCTTCGCAGTCCAGGACCGCAGAGCAGATCTTAGATGTTGGGATCTCTGTGCAGAGACTGTGGACTAAGTTTGTGGATGTCCCACTGAGAGTTTTCCTTCTAGGCTCTGCCACACAAGAAGGACTGCACACTGCTTTGTAGTGTATAAAAAAATAAATAAACAATGTGATGGGCATGCAGGTCAGCAGCACATGCCGTGTATGTGGGGAAGCAGAGGAGTCCATTAGTCATATCGTTTCTGGCTGCAAAATATTGGCCCCAAAAGAGTACCTGTAAAGACACAACAAGGTTGGGACGTACCTGCACTGGGCATTGTGCCAGAGAATGGGTGTAGGTACAACTGACAAGTGGTATGAACACACGACTGAGAGAGTGGTTGACAATGGGGCTTGTGTGTCATCATGTGGGACATGACCATCCCTGCTGATCATACCATTTCTGCAAACCAGCCAGACATTGTGCTCCATGACAAGAACAACAAAGTGTTACTCGCTTGATGTGACTATCCCGAATGCCAATTACATCCTGAAGAAAGAAGCTGAGAAAATAACAAAGTACAAGGACCTGGAGATAAAAGTCCAACGCATGTGGAACACAAAAACTCAAGCCGTACCAATCGTTATTGGAGCTTTAGGAACCACGAAGAAAGGATTTCAAGAGCAACTAGACAAACTCCCATGCAGAGTCGATGCAAGACTGTGGTGCTAGGGAGCGTTCACATACGAGCACTCAGCTGAACACCAGCCGAGTTTAGAGATTAAACCTGGGGGACTTGGTTGGCCCCTGGCGAATGAACCAGTAATAAACAAAGAAATGCTGAGAAAATAATAATAATAATAATAATAATAATGTTGCTGGAATTGAGCTCTTCAGCATGTACAGTAGATGAAAAATGGAAACTTTTTTTCTACAGCTACTGTTCAAGGTTTATTATAGCTCGCCATTGAAAATTGAAGGCAGTTGAGATAATGTTTGTGCCTGTGTCTGTTAGCAAAATATATCAGAATCAGCCTTTATTGTCATTGCACCCAAGCACAACAAAATTTATATTTCAGTGCAGCTCATCCAAGAAACACAATCAACCAAACAGAGACATGGGAAGACGGGGGTGTCTGAGGCTGCAGCCTCATGAAAGGTGCTGCCTTTTTTTTTGTTGGGTAAGAAAAAGGCAACAAGAGGGAAAGAAGAGGTAACATTTTTTATCGTATCTCACACTGTATCCCTAACGGGACATGGTGTGAGGTTGCAAAAACCTCAGCACACAAATAAAAGAGCAGGATAAAGAGCAGAAGCAGGGGAGGGAGCGGGAGGAAAAAGCATCCGCCTTCATCGAGAGCAAGAAGAAAAAAAAAAACCATGAACCACTGATGGATTTAATAAAACATTTTTGAGATAATTCTCACAGAGGTTACTTCTACCACAGATTAATGTTTGAAGCCAGCTTAATTCAAAATGCTCACCACAGCTAACAGAACATTGTTGTTTTTTTTGTGAATAACTGGAACTGTTCCTCATCGTTTCTGTTGCAGACGGACATGCGTTTGCAGGACCAGCACCTGGCGAGGCAGCTCATGCGCCTCCGGAGCGACATCAACACGCTGAAGATCGAGCAGACGTGCCACCTGCACCGCCGCATGCTCAACGACGCCACCTACAGTCTGGAGGAGAAGGACGAGTTGTCGGACCTGCTGTGCGAGTGCCCCGTCACCCCGGGGCTCGGGCTGTCGGCCCCGCTGAGACTCATCGGGGTCACCAAAATGAACATCAACTCCCGGCGGTTCTCGCTCTGCTAGCTCGAACTTCAAATGGAAAAAGTCATCCAGAACTGCTGGGTTAGTTAACTGTGATCCACATAATGAATCAAATGGAAGGTATTAACAACTAAACATAACTTTTACGTCCATACGGAGTATTTTTACAGCAACACATGGTTTGAAACAAGTGTCATCCTGTCCACCGTTCAGGCCTCATCAGTTTTATTCTGTTTCCATTAATACTATTTTGGGACAGAGTGAAGAATTAGAAAGCACAAATGGAATATTTCAATATATTTTACAGCGTATAGATCTTTAATTGATGCTTTCAGTTGATTTAATTGAGCTTCTATAACCATGCCTTAAAGTTGATGCTGCGACTTAGACATTTTATTCTTTATAAAACTGTCAAATTACCCTCGTTTCTGAAGTCTGGTGAAGTTTGCCTCATTAAAGTAACTTCCTTGCAGAGCTTTTTGTTTTACTGTGTCTTTGTAAAACACACATGGCTTCACTTCCAGGACAAACGTTAACTTACAACCCAGCTGGACGCGTGTTTACTCCGTGAAATGATTGTGCGGCTTCTTTTATCGGCCTTATGGTGTTAAAGATGCAGATCTAAATCCAGGCAACCCTCTCTGACCAAAACATTTGCTTTAAGGAGTTTGTGTTTTAAATGGCAGCGCGTGAAAATTGAGTAAAAAAAAAAATTTAAAAGCCAGTGCACTTAAGAGGATAAAAGTTCAGGGCTCGAGATGCTCCTCGTGTTCCAGATGTACCACGGATTAAAACCTGTGATGTTTGCTCATTTATGAGCGTTAGCCGTTTTAGTGGAACAAATTCCCTCAAATAAAGTTGTGAATTAAAATCACCTCTTTCTTATAGCAACGGTTCAAATCTTTTAACGTGTATTTTGGAAAAGTTATAAACGGCTAATAGTTTGTGTTTATAGAAAGCTCTTCAAATGACCTCATTTTGGAAAAATCAAGTTGACATGGATTGATAAGCTAATGGCTAACCCAAGCAAGGTCAAAAACCAAAGTAATTTGCATGAACTTTAATTTTATTTTTTTAATTTGAATTGTTTAAAGACGATTTAATTTGATTTTGAGCCCGCTTGGACTAACTCGTCAATCCAGTCAAAGTTAAACCTTGTTTCTTCAACCTGAGGTCATTTAAAGAGCTATCTATAACAGGTGAGATATTGACTGATCATAACGCTCTTCAGATGAATCCATAAAAGTTTTCTGTTCCTGCAGCTAAAAATCAGATTTATGTGTGTGAAAGCAGGATAAAAGGTTTTTGTTGGTGAACTCGTTCGTGGTCTCTGCAACATTTTCAGTCCTGAGGCAGAATTGCGTGAATGATTTTGCTGAGCCTGAAAGTTTCATGCCTGAGCTCCACTTCCATTTAAGTTTATTGCAGCTGAAAAACCACAACTTTATTTTTTTTTTTATTAGTTTTTTTGGAAATCCTGTCTGAAGGACACTTAAGTTTTTTTCCGTTGAGTTGCTGCTGATCAAACACATTTATGTTGTAGCTAAACGAAACACAAGACGTTTTATTTTTTTCTAATCGAAACACCTTTGCTTGTAGTTGCTCTTTCAAAACTTGATAAGATCAAGAGAATGTCTTTCTCCTTCACTGATTGGATTTCGGGCTCGCCCAGCAGCTGCCTTGTTATAATTCCATCCCTAGCTCATTTGCATGACAAAATGACGGCATAAAACCCAACACTGTCTACACGACAAGCAGAAAATCAGATGCATCTGAAGCACAAAGAGCAACTACTGTGTGTGCTTTGAAAAAGTAGGTCGCACATTTCAGATGACAGTTGGAAAAGATCTCCCAGTGATCTTCATTGTGGATCAGAGAACGCCACATCTTGTAGATAAAGAGGAATGAATCCACCAGGAGCTGCAGTCATGATGCAACAGATGTGACGCCGCAGAGAGCGAGCAGCTGACAGGAACACCAGGTGAACCGCAGGGTGAGACTGGCGAGAATCCCAGATGGCCTCTCAGACTCGCACCGAGCCTTCAGTGTAGGCGGGTGTTGGCACGTCTCGTCTCAAATATGGACTGAAGATGATGAGGGCTTAGTGCGAGGAAAAATACTAAAGTACCGTTTTATAACCGAGGGATTATCGACTGCTTTGATTGTCTTTGGATCATTTGTTATTTCCAAAGCTGAGTACAGATGTTAGTAAGTTTTTATTAAGTAAATGTGTGACTACTGTATTAATATCCACATTAGTGTTTTCCTCTTGGTTTTTAATTTCCTCATGTTATCCACATTACATCATAGTGGCCATTCATAAATCAAATCAGTCAGCTCATTTAGAAGATGGGTGCTATGACCTTTGCTACTTTTAGCATTGTGAGTTGTAGCAGGTGGAAGAAAATTTGGAGAGGTTCATTATTTATAATTTTTTGCTATAAGTCGCCCTTAACTCCTCTGAATGAATTTAAGTGTTTAAGTCCTGCCATATATTTCCCACAGGCTAAATGAGAAAACAGAAACTGTGTTTTAATTTTACCTAAATGTAGTTTTTATAGATCAAATAGTCTATTTTTTGCATAAGACACCCTAGTGGGCACCTTTATGAGCTGGTAAATGTTTTAATATGCTCAGATAAAAAGTAGAATCTTACAGCTTTAGTCTTTACAAGCCTGGCATTCAAATCTTTTTTCCGAGATTTAATGCTCAACAAATAGATGCTGAGATATCCGACTTAACCGATGTTCAAAAATGGAGCATAAAAAATGAAGTTTCTATCCAATTTAATATAGAAATATTAGGATTTTGAGGTTACTTGGAGAGTTGGAGGCAAACTGAGCATCTTGGAACAGACGGATGATGAAACGAGTTGAACATGGCAGGTCGGTGCGTCTCAGCTCTGAAGATCCACGCGTGATTGTGCTCAGGACACACAACAGATTTGATTTCAGCTAAGAAAGTCCGAAAAGTTGCTTCTGCTTCGACTATTCACACGTCTGATCCGAGCATTAGAACTTGTTCCACTTAAGATTGAAATAACTAGTACAGGATAAGTCATCTTTCCAAGCGTTAATCCACCTTTTTTTTTATGTTTTCCTCATGCAGGATGACAGGAAAACTATCATTGTTGCATATTTAACAGGCAAAATCTTTATAAATAAGACCATGCCAACTAACTGCTGCCTACATTTAGAATGAAGATGAGACTCTTGAAGACCCATCAGGATTTTTCAGTTTGGAGCATCTGGACAGTTAAAATCCTCCTGAAGCAACTCGTCACAGGTGGTCACAAAAATGCTTGGATTCCCCGTTTGTTTGTTTTTAAAGACAAGTTCGTCAGCTTGTACATCATTACTTTTTTTTTTTTTTTAAACAATATGAGTCACGCTCAGATAGCATTACACATACTAAAAACTTGGAAGTAATTAAAAGAATATAGTGAGAGTCGTGCTGAGAAAGGAATGCGACTAACTACAGCTGCCCTGCCAATTTCCCGTCCCCGAGACTCTCAAAACTTAATCCTCAATTCTGGAGGCACTCAGCAGCATCTGGCACGGTCGCTTTGATGAAGCTGAAGTTCCACAGCAGCTTAGGTGCATCCAAGCAAATGATGAGAAGATCATAATTAGATCCAACAATCACCCTTTGAGGGAGGATTTTGATGTTTGAAAGTCAAACTAAATGTTATTTCCACCTCGAACAGCGAGCTCGTACACGACGACACAGCAGCCAGGTGTGCTGACAGTTAAAGGTTTTATACAACCTCAAAGCGTGCAAGTTTTGCAATACGAACATACAGTTTGTGTAAATATTCTGTTATTTAATAACCACAATTTGCTCCATTGTAGTTAGTTTCTGATGAGCTGTCTGCGTCAGACAGTTGGCAACAAGGCACAACGAAACGACCTGAATGATGTTGAGCAAAAATACTAAAGTAATGGAGCATCAGCCATCATCCATGAACTGGAGCTGTCAAACAGTCCCACGCTCAGCTGTTAGCAATCAACACAACTTTCTTTGCACAGCATTCTCCAGGTCAATTTGAACAAAGCAAAAAAAATATAAACACTGATTAACAAAATGAAGATAAAGCAGAACACAAGTCTCTTACCGAGGAAGAAAATCACACACAAGCAAACTGTTACATTTTCACAGCAACGTGGTATAAAATACAAGTTTTCCAGGTGGGAAGCCGACGAACTTAAACAAAAGGACAAATCTCGGTCTTTGAAAACGTAGAGCCCACTGACAGGTTCTCCAGAGCTCTGCCGCACCGACTGGACACCTTCGCTACATTACACATAGCACTGGCAGATGCTGCCAATAAA
Organism: Nematolebias whitei; assembly: GCF_014905685.2. Taxonomy (NCBI): domain Eukaryota; kingdom Metazoa; phylum Chordata; class Actinopteri; order Cyprinodontiformes; family Rivulidae; genus Nematolebias; species Nematolebias whitei. Next base: position 31,595,029 of record NC_056509.1, read on the forward strand.
AGAGTATAAAACTATTGTAAAAATTTAAAATAAATCAGGGGCTAGGAATCCATCTGAAATGTTAAACAAGCCGACAAACTACGTGTCAACTATCTTTTCTGCTTAAGTGCATCTGTTGACTCAATAGCAACAAACGGGCTTTCCTCGACTGTAAAGGGAATACGAAGCGTCCTCTTGACAATTAGAGGAAAATACAATCCAGCAGATCTTTGGTTGGTGCTGTGGACCACCTTTACCTGATCTGCTTAGCTCATGTCTCCTGCGTGAGTTCGTGCCACCACGTCCACGTGTCAGGGAGTCACTGCTTCCTGGTCCATGCTGCAGCCCAGCGCTTCGATGTCGTTGCTGATGTCGGTGATCATACGGTCCCACTCGTCGCCTTCGGAGGCGTCCTGGCCCTCGTCCGAGGCCGTGCTGTCGCCGCTTCCTCTTGCTGCCCCGTTGCCGTTGGTGGTGGAATCGGAGGCGGAGCTGGGCGTGCGCTTGCATCGGCCGAAGCTGTCCGTGATGATGCCTCGGCCATCCTTCACTCCGATGGTTTCGAGGAAGTTTTCAAAGTGCTGGCTGTCTTTCTCCGGGATGAAGGGACGAAGACCTGCCGGGACAAGGAACAACTCTTAGAAGTAAACAACACTGATGAGTATTTGGTAACTGATGTAATTTGCTGCAAGAGGTGAACCTCCTTGTAAGTCCATTTTCTTTGCTCTGTAATGTAACAATCACATAACACCATGTTCAAGTCCCTGCATTGTCTATCTGTGTATTTTAGAGTCAACTTTGGGTTCTTTTGATGCTTTATAAGGTGGTTTATGGTCTCAGACCCCCCGCCTATTTATCAGACTTGTTTTTACCTTATGAATCCTCCGGATCCCTGAATTCAACAGAGAGCGCTGATGTAAAGCAAACTCAAGACATACCTGTTTAATCTGGCTTTAAGTAAAATTGTTCACTCAAGTTTAGTGACACTTTCTTTAATGTAATCTCTTACGTTTATCATACTTTTAGTTTCACTCTTTAACTGAATTATATTTACTGAATCAGAACTATATGTATATTTTTTGGATAATAGCAGTAACTTAACTTGCATCTATTTTTTTGTGTGGACTTTTTAGTGCCTCAGTTTTAACAATTTTTAGATGTTAAAAGTTAAGATTCATGTAGTTTTATTCCTACCTCATTAAAAATAAACACTTTCAATTCCTACAGTCCCTTCAACATCGTTTAATCCTTTAAAAACTTACTGCTGTTTTAAATAATCTTGTATGTGTATTTATCACTTTTCTTTTATGCTTTATTTTTATCTGGCATAAAGCAGTTTGAGCTTCACACCCTTGCATGTAACGTGCTTTACAAATAAATGGTGATATGAGGAGATTACAATCTAAGCAAGGTTTTTAAAAACCAATATCAGATTGACGTCATCAGATGTCAAAAAGGACTGTGATATGATCTGAAAATAATTAGACAGTATTATGGTCTTTATAGCAACACATAAAAGTAATACTTAAAAAATCATATCTGAATTACTGTATAAATGTTTATATCAACCTTACAACGCATAAATCTGCACTAGTGTAAAATTTTTAAATATTCAATTAGGAGAGTTTAAAATAAATAAACCTCCCAAAGAATTACACGCGGACAGCTAAAACACAGCTATAAAGTTTACAGTTTAGTTATTTAAGACATCTCATGTGGAACAGCGCCTGATAGAGTGAGTATATTTGATAAAATGATCATTGGTGGGGTCAAGAGAGACTGCCATTTGATTGACTGCACATTTAGTTGCGATGGTGAGGTCGATCGCAGTTTACTTGAGAAAATGCACGAGCTGTACCGAGTAGGAGGAATTTCCTGCTGTCCCCATAGAGCTGCCGCAGATTAATGCAGAACTCATGAATGGAGGCACCGTTTCTGTACTCGTGGAGCAGAGTGGCAAACTGCTGGATCTCCTGGGATGACAGCTTCGTCCGCAGCTAAGTAGGGGAGACAAAAACAAGGGTATTAAGAAAGTGTATTAAGCGTATTAACTCAAACATAAAAGCGCAGAGAAGACGATGTACTGTTGTCATGTAGTCCTGCAGCAGCTCTGCGGCCGTGGTACTGAGCTCGCCTTCAATCGCCGTCTTTGTCTGAGGAAGTGTAGGGCTGGAGGCAGATGAAGAGTTCTCTTCTGGTGTCTTGAAAGGACTTTAAAAAAAAAGCATCCTTTGTAAGCAACAAGTAACGCTAAACTAATTTTAGTAATTCTATAAACATCTCTAATCTAATCATGTTGGACTTACAACGTGCCGACTTCTCCTTCAAAAGCCTCTTTGACGTCTACTTTGCTTGAAGAGTCATCTTGAAAATTGACCAGAAACATTACAATTTGACCACGTCAGTGACCGCTTTCAACGATTACAAGGAATTCTGACGCCATGGATGCAAAATATTACAAAATGTGGCACGGACTGCCTTTAGTACAGTAGTGCATTTTTTAATTAACCCACAGAAAGTCTAATGTTTGTCTTGTGGTCTAACTGCATGTCTCCTTACCGCTGTACAGAGAAAGATGTCTGGTAGGCGTTGTAGCTCCATCAAAAATGGCTCGGTCTAGGAAGTCAATGGTTGATTCTGTGTAAACTATCTGAAACACCTGGCTGAGCAAAATGCACAACTCCTCTGCTGCAGCCTGTAAGATAAAGATGTTAACAGTTAAAGCATTTTTATCATGTTAACTTCACAGGTTTTGTTTTTATTTATTTTTTAAATCAGGCCTCAGAAAGCCTGATGAGTGTATCTCAGTTAGTTAAACTCTGCTCTTTTTATCTGAGGTTTTTAAGGTGATTTGCCTTAAGAGAGTTTCTTTTTCCTACACTGTCTCAAAAGAGCAGCAACCGTTGGACTCACTTGATCTCACTGATTTTTTTTTCTGGTCACAGTTTGACAGAACACCACTGCAGGTGGATCGGAGCCTAAGTTTAGCTTTTACAAATCAATTGTAACTCCTCCAATCATGACTGCTGTTAGCAGATGAAGCCCTACTTATAGTAAAATTATTACCTTATTGTCAACAGCCAGGACAAGCAGACAGCAGACCTCCACGAGCACAGCTCCACTCTCCGACAGGGAGCTCAGAGTCTGCGATTTGTTTAGATCGGGACATGAGCTGGGACAGGGAGAGCCTCCTGATTCCTGGGCTGAAAGAGCAAAAAGACGGTGAACTTGTCCCCTCAGCACTAAAATATATGAGATACAAAAACTCAAACTATTTGATTTACTTGGACATAGTAAGCACAGTTAGGCACAGTTTTGTAGTTCTTTCTTCAGACATCCGTTCTCAACACTGAGGTCCTGTTTGGCTTAAAGGGTCTCCATCTTCACACTTTTAATTTAACCATGAAGTATGATCCATTTAACGATGCAGAAAAATGATACTGACTATAAATATGTATGATTTGTCCAAAATGTTGTCAACTAAGGTCATTTCTAAATGTGCTGTAGAGACAAACTTGGACTTGACAAAGGTAAGACTATAATTACAAAAAAAAAAAAACATTGACAGAATCAAGTAAATCCCCACTTTGGCTTATCATTTTAAAACGAATGGCTGATAAGTATACACCAAAATAATTGTAATTTTCTACTCTTTTTGCAAAGTAAAAGAGGTTACTGATACATAAAAAAGTCTCGTGTTTTTCTGCATTTTAATGTTATATTGAATTATTTCACTCTATAATTATTTCCCTTGAAGTGAGTGAGAGAAAAAGACTAATCCTGGAAGAATCTTACGGTTAGGGCTGAGTGATACTAGCAATAACAGCACGGGTGACAAATGGACACGGAGGTCGCCGCTCATTTAATGATGGACGGTTTCTCTTCACAAAGATGGCTTCCTTCACTCTTCACCCATCCAAAGGACCTGACTTTACTTTGTTAGAGTTTTTTTTTTTTTTACCTGGATTATGTAGTAAGCATCAGTATATCTTACTATTAGTAATTTAACTTGTGGTTTAAATTACTTTGTTTTTTTTAGAACTGGGTATGCTAACTGAATTACCAGAAAGTTTTAAATTCATGTGTGACCAGAAAATAAAAAATGTCAAAACATGTACAAGCTTTCTTTTACCTGTTTTTATGACCACAAGGTGAACAGAGTCATCCCTGATGTATGAGACAGCAGCTATATCATGAATTGGCACTCTCAGGATGATGTCCTCTCCGTCTCGCCAAACGAGCTTGATGTTGTATGCAGACAGGCTTACCACTGCATCCTGCTCCGACGTCAGCTGGCCAGCCAACTGATGGGACTTCTGGAACAACAAGGAAGCAAGAAAAATAATGTCTTGCCAACGAGATATCAGCCGTGTAGTAATAAAGAGTTCAGATAAACTCCCAGATCATACGTACCCTTGCGTTGTCAATAAGCTGCAGGACTTCTGTCCTGCTTGATGGATTCAAGTATCCTGGAACTGATGTCAGCTGCCCCAAGTACTGAAAGAGGCAACACGGGTACACATTTTAGATTAGGACAAAACGTTGCACTGAAATTTACACAGCAACAAAGCTTTACCAACATTAATAACAAAAAAGGTTAAATCATGTCATCTGGAGCAGTTTCTTTAAGGGAGAAACGTTTCGTCTTCCATCCAGAAGACTTCATCAGTCTGCGGCATGATAACCAGATCTGTCCCATAAGTAGCCTTCATTGCTGCGTTTCAAAGCAACTTCCTGTTGGAATCTCAGAAGCAGGCTTTTACACATGCAAAAGGACTCATGAGCCCAAAACGATCATCACGTATAACAATCAAACGTCTTAAGTCAGATGGCCGACTTGCTACTCACAGAAACAGCTTGAGGACACCAAAGGTCAAAATGGTTAAAAAAAAAAAAAAGGTTGTAAGCTGATTTTTTTTTTTTTTTACCAACAGTAATAAAAAATGTTGCTGCACAACCTAACAATTCTCTCCTTTGTCTGACTTTAAATACTGCAGATTTGAATGTTAGTTGAACAAAATGAGACATTTACTGAAGTCACTATCTGCTCAAGGACAGAGTGAAGGATCTTTCTTGTATTTAGAAGCAAAATTAAGGATGCACGATGTTGGATTTTTGGCCGATATGTTAAAACTTATTTGGCCGATAACTGATATCAATACCAACATTTTTTTTTTGCTAGTCCTAATTACAGACACTACAGAGCTTTCTCTGTTGTGGAGTTAAAATACTACATTATTCTTTTCCATTCAATCTTTATTTATACAGGTTAGTTCCCATTGAGCCTCGAAGACTCATTTACAAGAGAGACCAGTTATTTTGCATGGTCTTTGCCAATTTGGCCTGCTATCAAATACAGATGCCAAAAATGGGGCTGAAAATGATGTAACACTATATAAATATATAACGCATTTTTAAAAAACCCAGCACCTTTTATATCGGTGAATTATTTTGATGGAATGGCCGATGTCCAATATTTAATTTTATCGCTAATATCGGCCGATACTGATACCGATACCATGCCGATAATATCGTGCATCCCTAAGCAAAATAATCAACTATCACCAAACATCGTCTTTTTAGAATGTTAATTGTTTATAATGTGATACCAGGAATTTGTTTCCCTCTCTGCTAGTAACACTTACTTTGACTTCCTTCTCAATATAGTCGTTAAGCAAGATGTCGGGGTCAATGCCGTGGTCAGGCTGAGACAGTGAGAAGGTGTGGAGGGCTCTGCGCTCTGTGGACTTCTCCTGGGCCTTCTTGTCCCTTCCCTTTTCTCCTTTCAGGAAGACTCGCTTGAACGGAGACACGATCCCAGGCTATTGAAAACATACAGTGAAGGATCATGTGAAAAGGCAAAGGGAACTTGGGCATTTATAGCTATGCTCACTTCTCCGGTCTGCAGAGACACACAAATGATCATACCACAAACTAAAAGCTATTTAAAATGTTCTGCACCGTCATACAGAAATGGCGTATGTATATCCACAACACATACAATTTGGTTTTATAAGTTTGGCAACAAATGCAGCAGTTAAATTAACGTGTTGACGGCTTCGTGCTCCGTTAGTTCTGCTGAGCCCGTTTCCCCCTCACAGCGCTGGTAGCAGCTGAAGTCCAGCCCACAGTGTTACTCAATTTGTGCTGCTCAAATATCAACAAAAGTTCGGCTAGTGTGACTGCTGCATTTTGATAAAAAAAAAAATAAAAAAAAAAACAGGAGTCACTTTTTAATTTTCTAAAAAAACTCACCTCATTATTTTTTTTAAATTTAAAACCTTTCATTTGTAATTTATTTATTTGCTAGCTTTTATCAGTTTTAACAAACCGTAGCTTTTAAATAGAGTAAAATAGTACTCTAGGCATAAACAAAAGCATCCATTTGTGATTTTTGAAGGTTTTTTAAAGCATACCTCGCTCTCCATGAACCCTTGAGCAGCTCGTCCTTTTAGACAACAGCAACCTGACGGCGTGGCTACGGATGCCAGCTACACTATCACCTGCTGCCTCTGCTCGCGCACACCGACGGCTGCCAACTGACACCGAGGAGCAAACCCCAAGCTTTACATGTGCGGGGTGTGACACCCCCACCCACCCTCATAAGGGAAGTGTTTTCTTACTTTATATTCAGGCACAAGAACAGGAAAGGAACAAACCACAACTTCCTGTGATGACACGTTCGTTTAAGTAATGCAACGCTTTTTTTTTTCTTCAGCAGACATTTCACACTGTTTTGAAAATTAGTTGGAAGATGCAGATGATGGACATAAAAACTGCAGGTGTGAAACCCACAACTTTCGTTGCCCAACATCGATTCCGTATTTCCATCTCTCTCCTTGTCAGGACTTTGTAACTCAAGAGTGTAGACATTACAGCTAAAACCACGAAAACAAAAGACTGTGTACATTCTGCTGCGCTAACCACACCCGTCACATCTGAAACCGTGTTTACCCTGCAGATTCAACAAAGTCAAAAGTGTAGACAAGTCGATGTAGATCAAAAGTACAGTACTTTTTAAAATGCCGCCCTGATGGACCTCTGTGTAAACCACCTGAACAGATTAAAGCACAGAAGTCTTGAAGTTGGCCTTATCCTTCAATGCTCTGATAAATCTAATAAAACGTGTTCCCAAATAATAAATGTAATAAAGGCCTACAACTCCATGAAGGAATGCTCATTGCTTAGTTGCTTTCATACTAGAGTTTTAAAATAAAATCACCCAACATTGAGAAATAACAAAATTACAGACGTTTTGGCCAAATACTGAAATAGACAACTTTATGTAAAATTGTGGGATCTTGCTGTCGGAGTATTATGAACAACACTGAGCTACATCAAATCTTAGCACAGTGTCTATAGAACTGCCGGAGTCATAGTCATTTGTGTTGCAGTCATCTTGAATTAGATCCCCCAAAAGTTAATCAGTTGTAGATAAACATACAATGATTTGAGTTTTGTTAAAATTTGTCCTGTGGTTCATGAGATATTTTGCTAACAAACAGGGTAGACTAACAATTAATACCACACTTTTAGCAAATATATTGTATTATGTGTGTTGGGAAGGGTTTCTCAACTACAGCTACACTAAAGTTTTGGATCTATATTTACAAATCTGACAAATATGAGCATTTTTGGTGATTTCTAAGGTCAGCAGGTGACCACCTCAAAATGGGCCAAAAGGAAAAGGGTCGTCGATGTACAGCCACTGATTACTTTCTGGAAAATTGATTAAAATGTATCGAGTGGTTCAGAAGATATTTTGGTAACAGATGCACGGGCAAAATATAATCAGCCTCAGGTGATAAAAAAAAAAAACAACAACACTTTTCTAATGGGCTGAACTGGAACATTGATGAAAAAGTTAAAAAAAAAAAAAACGAGTCAATGCCTGAATGTTGTCATTTTAACAGAAAGAGCAGTTGTTGCAACTCGTAAGCGAACAGGGGTCTCACATTGGACCCACTGACCTATAGTTTGGTTTGTGCCTGATATGCTGACATTAGATCAAACTTCAGACGACACAACAAACCGTAAGGTCACTGCATTATTTAACAGTACGATCCGAGAGGCACATGCATTAACATTTTACAGTCCCAGCCTGTGAAATGTGAGACAGGCGCGTCTGAAAACAGACCCAAGTGAAAAATATAAAAGGGACTTACTTCCTGGTTGTAAAAAATAAAATAAAAAATAAACAACTATATTGAGTCTTTGTAATGCCTCATCAAGAAAAACAATAAATAAAAACTTCCATTTTCAAAATGAAAAAAAAAAAAGTAATAAAACTTTTACTAATGTGCGATAATACTGGAACAGTAAAACAAAAATAAAAACGAGACAAACATTTTCTTGTATTGCATTCTGCCTCAGGCCTCAAGGATATATCAATCAAATCATCAATGAAAGTCACCTCTTGGTCAAGATGCTTCTAAAAGCCACAATCATTTTCAAGTTCAAGTCAATTTTATTGTCATCATTTCGCATCACATGTGGTACATGAGGTGGAACGAAATTATGCACTCGGGGTCCCAGTTACACCCAAAAATATCAAAATACAAAGTATTAAAAATATATATATATATATATTTAATATAATAATAATATATATTTTTTAAATTGTATGCATCGTTTACGATTGTCAATTGTTGTCATCACTCTTTGTTAAAAATCAAGTCTCGCTTGTAAACGAGTCCCTGAGGCTCAATGGGATTAACCTGTATAAATAAAAGTTGAATGAATAAAAAGAAACGGCAAACAAGGATCTAAGATATGCACTAAGATATACGCTAAACGAATGCCAAACGGTACGCTAAAAGATCTAAGACATATGATACAATGCCACAGGTTTCCCAACAAGACGGAGAAGACTTATTTAATAGAAATTAGCTGTTAAAATAAAAGTGTATTTATAGATACCCAATGAATTGACCTGATCTTTCTACACAGGGAATATAAAATCACCTGGGCCAATTGTGGTCCACTATCAGCACCTTGTGGCACAAACAGGAACTGCTTTCAGCGAGGTGGGTGCATCCTTTCAAAATAAACTTTATTAAAGCTCAAACTATAATATCATTTAACCATATCTGGTATATGCATCATTTAGGAACAGTTTTTGTTTGTTCATTTGCAGCCACAACAAGATCAAACTACCACTTGTGAGCAAATAAGTATAGCAAAAAGGTTAATGAAAGTAATATAGTTTTAAATTAACACTTTATATAAGTTGCTTTTCACCACTGGAAAAAATGTGCTTGTCACAACGCTTTCAGGCTAGCAAAATATTTTTTGTGACTGTTCTGTTTCAAATTCAAGGCTTAATT
>NC_056509.1:31609333-31649941 GCF_014905685.2 Nematolebias whitei
TGAGAGACAGAAGAATCTGTGCTTGTCCCTGGGGTATTAGTGGAGGAGAGCTCACACATATTCAACCAAGGGAATTTTTTAGGTTTACAACTCCTGTACAGTCAGCCATAAGATGACACCATTTTGCACAGACTCATTCAACTGAATTATGGAAGTGGCTAAATTACAAAGACAGTATTGTACATTGTGATTCGGCTTTGTTTCATCTGCCCCACGGGTTCCAGAGCAGTCATCTTAAACACGCTTACAAGGTTGTCACCTCTTTGACACCATTTTTGACGAGAAGTATTCATACTGGAGATATTTGTTCTGTAAAAAAGTGAGTTTTGACAAAATATAGTTATGTCAATGACTATAAATGTTGACACAAATACACACGGAAATATAATACCATAGAAATATCATCTCAAATTTGTACTTTTACCCCTCCAAGAACTTGTTTCAAATCTTTGCACTTTGCACTTAACTTGTATGTACTATAAATTAATGCTGAACATTTTTTTTAAAGAAACTAAGGAGATTGTAAAAGGGGTACTTTCCATGATTTAAAAAGGGAATGGTGGAGGATTCTTTGAAGGCTGTCTTTGTACTTAAAAATGGTGTATTAACACACATATGTACTCTTCTACTCATTTACAAACAGCTAAAGTTTCTTTAAAAATTCTTTGGAATGTTTTTATTATGGATTTATAGTGATCAATTAGGAAAATGTGCTTGTCTCATTTACTATATCGTTTTAAATGTTGTGCTTTTAGAAAGGCATGCAGTTACAGCCTTCTTCCACTGGATGGCAGTCTGCCCTTTTTGAATTTAATTTCTCTGTGAAACTAATTGAAGGTCACTGAGTCTATTTTTCTCTCCCAATGCATTAGCAGTTTTGATTAAGGATTTAGAACAAAAATAGTACAGCCAGGATGCTCTTGAACTAAATGAGCTTACTGAGCGGAAAATTCTCTTTGAACTCCTTCTGTTCACTTTTGTCATTTGCAGTACAATCAATATTTCCCTGGCTTTTTTAATTCACAGGAAGTTAAGTAAGTAAACATCTTACAATATTTCAAAGATTAACAATGGCAGTAAATGTTGGCATGTGCAAAGACCTGCTCCCTCTGAGACACTCCTCCATCATTCCCATCAGGCTTTGCACCAGTCCCATTCCATAGGGACATACAATAAGCCCATTACAAGTATCCACAAGTTGAACCACCAACACAGTATGATGCATTAACTCACTTTAAAATGAAACATTCATATGTTAGCTATATCATACAGAAGCATCTTTTATCAATGTAAATAAATTTATATGAGACATTTATGTTTTTATATATTTATACTGTATATCAAATAAAATGCTGTAACTTTCATTATTTTCAGTCTGTACCCCCTCCCCCCCCAAAATAAATAAATAAATAAAATAATAATAATAATAATAATGAATGTGTGTTAGTGTGAACAGGTTTTTTGGGTGGTTAGTAAAATATGTTTTGCAGGAAAACTGATGGATTAAAAAGGAGCGCCTAAGGCCAAACAGAAAGAGATAACATCTGAGAAGAGGAGTGGAGGAGAGAAATGATAGGAATAAATGTGCATCATTCTGTGTAAAAGTGAGTGACAAAGTTGTTGGAGGTGGCTTCAGAGGGAGGATTCATACTGCAGGAGTTCATAAAGAAGTGGACCGTCCCTATACCTGATGCCCACCGCATTGGGGCTAATGTACTGCAGCACATTAATGGTCCTGCGCAGGCGCCGATCCACAAAGTGCGCATCCCAAGCTGGGTAGCGTTTTCTGGGCATGTCTATTTTGATAAGGGGACCCTCGGGCGGAATGGGCCTGCCAGCTGCATCGACAGGCTCTGTAGACCTCACTTGGAAAACCGGAAGGCAAGTGTCTGTTGCTGTGTCATCTGACTCCATGTATTCCCCTGCCACACCTCGAGTTGGGGTGGCCTGAGATCCACGAGGCCCTGGAGTAGGAGCCATCGGCTCAGCTTCGGGCGGTAAAGGGAGCCCCCACAGCAGCTCTGCACAGCAAGAGCTGGCTAACATCCTCAGTCGGGGGCCCATGGGATGTAGAACCCCATAATAAAGAACCATGCAGGCTACACCTGAGGCAAAGCACAGGAAGACGCCACAAATGGCAAAAGAGGCATAGGCGTCAGTGGTGGCTGGGTCACGGTACGCATACCAAAGTGAGGTTAGGATGGCGTTCTCTAACAGTACTACTGTGTAATAGGCCACCATTCTGTACTGCTTCCGGCCCTCACGTACATTGAACCAACAAAAGACATAAACTACGCCCACCACCATGTTGAACAACACTTCCTCCCATTTGGACATGCAAAAATCGGTTCCACCATGGATGACCCAGAAAGCCATGGCACACCAATGGAGCACCACAAAAATGCCAAAGTAGATGTGGAAAACGGAGGCAAAAAGGGCAAAGGAGAGCACCCGTGAAGAGATGGTAAAAAGGCGCCAGAATAGATGCACCAGGGCACCTCGATAACTCATGCTCTTCTTGTCATCACGTGAGTCACGCAGGAGTTTGTGGTAAGAAGCTAGCACCCAGGCCAGGGACAGGAGGGAGGACATGGCAGAAAGACCTAGGGAAATGAACAGAGACATAAATATAGATTAAAATCAGAAAATGACTGAGTAGGTACTGTCACATAGTGATAGATGGAACTTAAAACATCTGAAACTGGAGGAAAAGACACATTTTTATTCAATTATAGTGTATAACCCCCAAAAAAGTGGTTTCAACTTAACCCAACTGCTGTTCCTCCAGTAAAACAAGATTTCATTTCTGCCCTAAGCAATCCTTCATAGCTTTGAACGTCCTATTATCACTGAGATCATCACACATCATCCAGTCAACACAGTCGCCATTTAGTGGACCAATTCAGTTTCCTTAAGACATATATAATGGTAGAGACAGCAAATATGTCAGAAGAGTAAGCTACTGAATGAGAAATGATTGAGGATTCTGCAGAGCAGCAAAATGGAGCCTCTCAGCAAATGTATTGATGGCATTTCTATAGGCACCCCCGACCACGAAGGATATCACTTATGATTGAATTGTTATCCTCTGGGAACTGTATTGCATGAGGAAACTGGAGTTGTAAAAGTGGTTTCAGTAACAGCAGTGATGAATGTTGGAAACCGGATACAATGCTTGGCGTAAATAGAGGCGTGGACACGATGGAAATGGATTTTCAGTTGTAGATAATGGAATGATCCCAGCATTGTACGGCAGCTAAAGCTTAAATATGACATATAATACAAAACGATATGTCGAATTACATGCAAACTATCATGTGTTGCTTGTGCAAACCCTCAGGAAACTCCTTACATTGCAGCCACTCAGCTTTGTTGCTCTGGATCATGATGCAGAGCTGCAGCACCAACTGAGGGGCACTTTCTAAGAAGGTCTCCAGCAGTCGCAGCATGTTGACATCAGCGTACTCGTACATCATAGCCCAGTAAAAGCGCCGCTGGTTCTCCTTCTGCTTGTGACTTTGTATGCCAAGGTACATGGTGCGAATGTACCTAAAGAGAGAGGGGAAGCAGAGAATTAGAAACTCGTTGTCCGTCCTTCATTGTGGTCAAGATTACAAACCCCTCCCTTAATTTATACAGAAGAAGGCCACTTGAACACTTTGTCTCTTTTCACTTGTACACATTAGCACTTTCACAACACTAGAGGGCATTCTTAACCACAATTTAAATGAAGAAAAGAAACGCAGATATCCATAAAAAATGAAAATCAAAGCATTAAATAACATAACTGTATTATGAGTTAAAAACATTCATGTTTATCAGTGCAAGCAAATGAGCACAAATGAATAAATTCGATGAAAATAAGGAATGATATAAAACCATAAATGCTAGAGGAAATTACAAAAATAGTAAAAATGAATAAGCGTTCGTTTATAGTGTTGTATTCTTTGTGTGGCATTTCAGATCTCAACATAAATTGGACTTTATTCTAACAAACACTGATTGTTTTTCACCTAATGTGGGCTTTTTGATTGATTAAACAGTGAACCTTGAAGAAAACCTTCAGAATCCACACATCTTCCATTAAATCCATTTGGCATGGTATTTGTCATACGATTTAGTGCTTTTTTTGCACAAGTATATATATATTTTTTATTATTGGTATTAGTTCATAAATTAATTCCTGACAAACTAATGAGTGTGTCAAAATGACTGCAGCCAGCTCAATTATTTTAGGTGATTATGTCAAGATTAGTGCAGCCCTTTTAATATCCCACTCAAAACCACTCTCGTCGAAGCCTTTCAGCCTGGGTTCTTTTGTGTCAATAGAAAATAAAAGGAAATTCAAATACTTAACGCATCAGTACCTGACTACCACTGTGTTGCACTGAGAAAAATCACATTAGCAGGAGCTTATTAAAAACCCAGTGATCTCTATGGACATTCAGGATGTGATTTCAGAACTTATTTTTTTGTTTTGGTCATTTATAGAAAACCACAAGAGATTACCTTATCTGGCATAATATCAACTTCCACAACTGTTGGGAGCTTCATAATTCAGAGGTCATGAAATGCAGTCAACTCAGCTCATTGAATCAGTCTTCTGGTGTAATTAAACCCTCCCATTTCTTCTATGTTTTTAAAAGATAAGTCGCAGTGTAACAATGTAATCTGGTCTTCTGGATGGATTCTTCTTTGTCGAAACATTCCGTCTTTTATCGAAAAGACTTCTTCAGTCTGAGGAGCTGCAACAAACTCAGTCTTATAAGCAGCACCTTCTCATAGTGGATTAATCAGTTTGCTGGTGACAGCCAAAATGTTCATCAGCCTAATGAGCGATCGTTAGTGCCCTGATGACCACTTGCTATTCGCAGAGGGCTGAGTGATACTTGCAATAACAGCATTGTAAGAGGGTGACTGTTGGACAGGGAGGCCTCCGTCCCTGTTAATAACGATGGACGGGCTCTCTTCACAAAGATGGCTTCCATTACTCCTCTCTCAAACCATCGTTCCTCTCTATCAAAGATGAGAACATATTCATTCCTGTAAGAGTGACCACAGCCGGCAGATGAGTGTAGACCGCAGAGTCCTGACCTGATGATGTTGATCTTCTGTGCTGGGCCATCCTTTTGGCCAGTGGCTGTTTTGTTTTCCCGATGTAAGACTGATCACAGCCCTCCTGGCACTGAACAGCATACACATTATTACTCTGTTTGTGCCGGGGGACTGGGTCTTTGGGATCGTCTACACTAATTTGACTTTTGGATAAAAGACTAAATGTTTCAACAAAGAAGAACCCGTCCAGAGGACCCAGGGGCAGTGGTCCTAACCTGTTTGGTGCCCTGGGCAACAACATCCCCACCCAGTCCGCATCACCCACCCTCAGGGACACGAACACGCCCCACCATGACATTTTATTTAGATTACTATGTACCATCACAGACACACTGAAAATATCTTTGAATATTTTATTTAAAAAACTTGAAATTGAAGAAACTAGAAAAATAGTATTAACACACACATCAATACTGTATACCATGAATATAAAAGTATACAAAACAAATATAAAAAATAAATACTGTAGAAAATAAACACAATTAAAATAAGGCATTTCTAAATTCCACCAATAGAACACAATTCAAGGATTCAAGGTTCTTTATTTGTCATACACACCACATGTGGTGCATGTGGTGGAACGAAATTGTGTACACAGGGTCCCAGTTACATCCAACAAAAGTATAACATGTAAAAGAAAAACAGTGATAAGATCTAAGATTTGAACTAAGAAAAACGCTAACTAGAAATACACTAAGACAATCTTTAAATTAAGACATTCTGTGTACAGTAGTCCCTCGTTACTTTGCGGTTCGACTTTCGCAGACTGGCTCTTTCACGGTTTTTCAAAGTAAGATTGGACATGACACAATTGGCTGATTGATGGCTGAGCCACACAAGTGGCATGGATTATTTATATAAAATCAATTATTTTAAATGATTTAGCACATGCTGCACCTTTGTGCAGCCCACGGGTGCAGGGAGAAGCTCCTTCTGCAGCCTGTCATGATCTCCTCTCTGCCACCTGCGGCTCTCTGCCATGCACACATTCCTCTTCCGGCTGAAGCAGCTTCGTGAAGGGTTAACCCTTTGCTGTCCAGCTGCACCGATCGACTTTTGTCTTCCAACTTAAAATTCAAAGTATGTCAAATGATAAAATCGTCATAATTACAAAATATAAAAGTGTTAAAAGTTATTTTAAATTATTTTAGAACTTCTATGTTCAGCTGTTACAGTGTAATTGATCAAGAAATACATTTCTGCTCCGTGCTGCTGCTGCGTGAAGGGTTAACCCTTTGCTTTCTTGCTGTGCTAAAATTACTTTGTGGGGGAGTGGTGGCGCAGAGGTCAGAGAGGTGGGCCTGTGATCCGAAGATCGCCGGTTCACGCCCCGACAACATCAACATTTTTTGGTGGGGTAGGTGAAGCACCCACACTTGCCCCCATCCTCCTTCGCCCCACTTTGGGCCCATGAGCAAGGCCCTTAACCCCCCATCTCCTCTCTAAACAGGTCTCTCTTGAAAATGAGTTCTCATGGCTCATTGAGACTACCTGTATAAATAAAGGGTAAATGAAAAAAAAATTACAGTATTTAAATTTATATTGTTTTTTTACACAGAAGGTGAGAGATTGGGAGTGAAACTTGAACTTGGACTACTGTATCCTTACTTCACGGTTTTTCACTTATCACGGGGTCATGGTCCCCTAATCCCAGTGTTGTAATGTAACAAAGTAAAAATACTTCGTTACTGTACTTAAGTAGAATTTTGACATATTTTTACTTTACTTCGTTATTTACATTTCTAGCGACTTTCACTTTTAATTCACTACATTTCCTCAATAAAATGTGTACTTTTACATCAATACATTTCCCTTAACCATATTAGTTACTAGTTACAACAATTTAAAATTAGAAGAAATCTGATTGGACAATGCCTGTTTATTCTCCCAGTTTGTGACTTCATGCGGCCTCTTCTCTCTCCCTCACTGACACATACAATATAATTATGACAAAAAGTGGGAGATTTACCTGCAGTTACCTTCATACACACGGACATGTGGTACTTCCTGTTTATCACTGTTGTATTCAGGTCGCATCATGTCAATTGTATTAGATGCATCTCTGGACCAGCAAGGGAGACAAGAGAATCCCCTTCCCTTCTTTCACAACCTGTGTGTCAGACCTCAGCAGCAAGTTACTTGCCCTGCACCTGGCGGAGGGCGCCAACTCCCCACAAGTGGGCAATAGGAAATAAATACGTAGGCCAGACAGACCATATGAAATAATGTGTTTATTTTTTTGAGGGGGAGGACGGGGGCTGGGTTTGGGCCAGGCGCTTGTGCCACCCTTGACGAGATGCCGTCCTGGGTAGCTGCCTATATTGTCCATATCAGGACCTGACTTAGCCTCGTTAGATTTATCTACCACATGTCACAGTGGTTTGATGTGTTCTGCTAAGGAAGGGTGTAACGTGCTCATTGTGGGTGGAGCTAATTAATATCAACATCCACTTTGGGTTTGATGTAAACCTAGAAGATTGAAGCTAGTAACTTTCGTTAAAACTCCTCTTTTGACATCCATTCATTGAGCAAAAGAAAGTCATTATGTAAAGGGCAACAGCTCAGGGCTAGTTTTTATCTACCACATCTCAAAGATGCTAACACGAGTTGAGCTGTAGAGAAAACAGTCAAAACAGTTATATCTTAACACTGACTTTAACTTTTACATATTGGTTGGAAGCTGCAGGGTCTACTGTATCGGCCCGAGCTGGCAGAGTGGCCAAATAAATCAAGCACTTGATGTGAACGCAGTCAACCGAGGACAATGGAGTAGCAAAGACAGAAATAGATTGGACCAGGGGTCACCAACCTTTCTGAGACCGAGAACTACTTCAGTGAGTGATACAAAGGGCTACTTGTCTGATACATACATTAATTTGCACAACTCGTCTTTAATAATAGTATAATTACTAATACATTTACATTTATGTGAATATTTGACTGCCAGTTCACATCTTAATGTTAAGGACTCCTCACAAAAATGTGGCAGCACGGTGGTGCAGTTGGTAGAGCTGCTACCTCTCAGCTAGCAGGTTGCCTTGGTTCAAATCCTGATCCCAGGGCCTTTCTGGGTGGAGTTAGCATGTTCTCTCTGTGCATGCGTGGGTTTTCTCCAGGTACTCCCACAGACCAAAAACATGCATGTTAGGCTGATTTGTAACTCTAAAAGGGTGTGTGGGCGGGTAAAGATAATGGATGGATCTACATCCATAAATATGTTATTACTTTAATTAAAAAACATATAATCAATGACGATTTTTATGCGGTGCTATTTTTAGAACATGCCACACGGGCAACTCACGCGGTCCCTGTGGGCCCCGTGTTGGTGACCCCTGGACTAGACTATAGCACTCTCCAGTCCGAACTGACCGGCTGAGGATCTAAGCTCAGTTTCCTTTAAGTAAGATGCAAATTCCCTGCAGCACTACAACAAATACTTGTTTTGTTCTTAAAACAAAAATTAATTAACTCCAGTATGAACCATTTAGTATGAGAAAATGATTTGTTTTGAAATTCAGTTGGATTTAAAGCTCCGTAAAGAATGTATTGTCAACTTAGACTTGATTAGTTTGGGCTATTGTTTTACTGAGGATTGTGCTCGTATTTTCCAAAAACTCCAATTAATTCTTATTTGTAATGTGTAGCAGGACCTGAATGCAGGCATCAATGGAAATTCAGGATCCAATAAAAGGATTTTATAACAAAACTGAGGCAAGACTCCAGAAGCAAACAGGCAACCGAACGTAAAGGTTTACAGAGGATTTGAAAAAAAAAAAAAAGAATTAAAATAATAAAAAATAAATACAAAATACCATTTTGACTAATTTGACACTCCTGCTGCCCTTGGGTCAAAAAGACCCACAAGGCCACAGTCTTACTGAGGTTTTGTGGGTCTTTTTGACATAAGAGCAGAGGGTTAAAATAAATATTGTTTGATACCTAATCTCAACCCAATACTTGCACATTTTTACAACTTGTTTCACGAATTCAGTCGAGTTTCCTGATCACCACAGAGAAGCTCTGGGAATGATCATCTCCAGTCATGATTTTACTTGTAAACGATATGAGTGTAGCCTAGCCTGTCAGTGTAATGCTCTTAACTAGGCTTCAGAGGGCACTGCGTTGAAAATACGTTACGGCGCTGTGCTGCTAGCTACAATGACGCCACTGTTAACATGTTATCCGATTGTACATCTTTGCCAGAAAAAAAATCCATGCAAGGAAGGTGCTTGTGTTGCTGAAGCAAAAAAATAATAAAAAACTGTTGACTGTCGTCATGGAGATTCTCCCCACTAGATGTAATTTTTCCATATTACGATTACCTTTTCAGCTCAGCTACTCCTTTGATCTGAGCTTGGATAAACTGAAGTTTGAACAATTTAAATTTCATTGGTGGAAACTAAAGAGACATTAGAATGTGTCAATAAACGCAGTAACCATAACTTCAATGATTTTTTTTTTTTTGCTGATAATGATTGAAGTTTAAAGCTGTCCTGATGTAACAAAGCTATTTTCTCTGTCACACCTCTTGATTTTTTTTCCTCACCCAGCCGAAGCTCCAAATAAAGCAACGTGACGTTGAGTGGTGCAAGGATATTTTTGAGCTATGGGATTGTAGTCTTTCTCCAACGTGTAGAAAAAGAATGGAAGAGGAGAAGCAGATAAAATGGGCAAAAGTTGTTCTTTTTTCCATTGCTGAGATGAACAGCTCTGGGCAGGAAGAGACACATTATATCCAGAAGTAAACGCTGGCATTCCATGACATTTTCAAACAGTCTGGAAAATGTCAGATGGAACAATTCTACTGGATCTCTAATGACACGGCACAGAGACCTACACAGGACCTTTGTCTTTGTCCCTGTTTCCATTAGTCTCTGGTCCTCAAGCATGTTTCATTAACCTGTGAAGTCTTTGTCTGAAACTGCAATTTTAACAATCTCTATACCGCACAAAAAGCAAATTATACAGTTATGGATCCTTGAGTAACTGTAATGACCTCTTTGTTCAAAAAGGGCCTGATTTTTTACAAGTTGGCCACTTTTACCAAAAGAATAAACTGTAACATTTTGTAATTACTGCAAAAACCACAGTTTTTGGTGTGATTCTTGATTTTTTAAATTTATTTATTTTTGCTTTAAGTTGTTTTCCAGATTAAGGGTATATTTAGTAGTCCAGTAGATTTACAGATGAACAGAAAATTACTCCATTTCTTATTAACAAGTCATGATACTAAACCAGAAAAACGTCCATCCATCCATTATCTTTTACGCACTTCTTCCATTTTGGGTCACGGGGGTTGCTGGTGTTCATGTCTAGCAATTACTGTGCGAGGGGCGGGGTACCCCCTGGACAGGTCTCCAGTCCATCACAGGGACACATAGAGACAAACGAGACAAACATTCACTCTCTCACTCACACCTAGAGACAATTCAGAGTTACCAATCAGCCCAACATGCATGTTTTTGGTCTGTGGGAGGAAAACAGAGTACCCGGAGAAAATCCACGCATGCACGGAGAGAACATGCAAACACTACCCAGAGAGGCCCCCAGACCGGGATTTGAACTGGCAACTTTCTTGCTGAGAGGCAGCAGCTCTACCAGTTGTGCCACCGTGCTACCCTCAGTTAAATCTACACTTGTAAATGCATTTTAAGAAATATCAGTTTTTCCTCAAAATATCAGTTTGTGCATGAAAGTGAGGTGCAAATGCAGCAGAAAATATGTGGGCGTGGCTTAAGACTGGACATCTAGTCTATTACACAAATCCATCCATCCATCCATTTTCTTTACCCGCTTATTCCATTTTGGGTCACGGGGGTCGCTGGTGCCCATGTCCAGCAATCACTGTGTGAGGGGCGGGGGACACCCTGGACGGGTCGCAAGTCCATCACAGGGCCACATAGAGACAAACGAGACAAACAACCATTCACTCTCTCGCTCACACCTAGAGACAATTTAGAGTTACCAATCAGCCTAACATGCATGTTTTTGGTCTGTGGGAGGAAACCGGAGTACCTGGAGAAAACTCACACATGCACAGAGAGAACATGCAAACTCCACCCAGAATCCCGGGCTGGGATTTGACCCAGTGTCCTTCTCGCTGAGTGGCGACAGCACAACCAGCTGTGCCACCGTGCCGCCTGCTTTGTACTATGATTATGATAATAGTTCAGTTATTTAACAACCCCACCGTGTTGTAGATCTAATCAACTTTGTTTTTAGGCTACACAGCCTTTCATTTTTATTGAGATTTCTGAAAACACTGAAAATATTACAGTGTATTTTCATGCCCTCTGTATTGTTTTTACAGACATCTGAGCGTGTAAAACTGAACCATTCCTTGAAAAAAAAAAAACTTAAATCCAAGTGCAGCATTTGTATTTTTACATGTAATGTATTAAGAACAAAGAAATATGAAAACACAAAAGGTGTCAACAGTTAAAAGACTATCACTCATTGCCTATGAAAGGTGGACAAGCTTTAGGAGTGGAAAGTGTGGTAGTAGCTGAGAGTCCACCCTATCTCATACCTGGAGTGCTAATAGCTCAGGATAAATATTTATTTTTCAACTTTGCATGGGGAAATGGGCAATATGCATTTCTTTGAAGCATGCTAGTTTCACTTGGAAATGTTAGTAATTATTATAAATCAATGTAAGACCAACAGGCTGACATTGTCACACCACTGACATGTATATAAAATACAGTATTTAACTGTCGGGAATCATACATCAGGACGTGAAAACTTTATATCTGCTAACCAACATATTTTGTAAAATGTTCAAAATGAACAATTTCTACTTCAGTTTTAATATTAAAAGGCAAAACTATTCACAAGTCTAACATTTACCCTCATCTTCCACTTTGTTCACATTTCTTTATCTTCAGAAGGATTAAAAAAAAAAGACAAGCACTCGATTTCAGGGCTGTCAGGAAAATCTGAGCCCACTTCATCACGTCTCCACGTCGCGGCACTTTGCTTTACAACAATATCACACACATCCTGCAGTTGTGATGCACACTGTTAACGCTCCCACTGTGCATTTTCAGATGTAGTAACACAAATAGCTTCAGAAACAAAAGTGCACGCACGGAGAAGTACAGAAACACAGAAATGCTCAAACATTGTCAGCGCTGTAGGGGATTTCCTTCCCATTTTAAACGCATCTGTCAGATGGATTTCTCTGTCTTCCAATCACACACATGCACACACTCCATTCAGGCTGTGGTTTTGATGCTTCTTCCCCCTCCCTAACGTTATGCTCTTCCACAGGGCTCCTGATGAATTATTTGTGGCAAGATCATAGCAATCACTCATGGCTTGTTAGGCAGCATACGCACGGCCTAACAGCTCGACCCGGAGCCGGGGTCAAGTTCCAAGACCGGCCGTCTGCCATTTCTGTTTCTGTAATCATTATCCTCCCACCCGCACCACCACAATCTGACTACCAAAAGAAAGACATCTGCTGTAAGACACACACAGATATGGAGCTGTAATAACATCGCTTGCATGAGTAGACATCTTGACATGGGAGTATGAGCTGCCGTGAGGGACAGGTGGAGTGACAAACACACCATGTGGACGACTTGGCTATGTTCTTTCTCCTTCTCGTCTAAAGTCAGCGACCAATGAGTCATCCAGCCTCTCTTACACTAATCCCTCAAGTATGTGGTTAGATGGATCACCCACAAACACAAACACCACATTGCCACGTCGGGCTGCATCTGTCTTCTAAGTCAGGATCGTGCGAGAGCTGTGCCCGCTCAGACTGTATTCATATTCTATCACCAGCTGAGTCACCAAGAAGATCCGGAGCACTACTACCATAGCATGAAGCAGGGTTTATGCATGATCTGCAACAGGTGGAACCTGGCAGAACACAGAGCAAAGTGGGAAGGCATGTAACATACACAACGTCAGAGTGTTTATGAAAAGTGTGATTTTATGTGAGGCAGTGCCAGCTGCAGTGAGTCACACCCTGAGTCACTCTGAAGAGACCGCGCACGTTGACTCACAATGAGGTTTACATCTCCTTTACCGAACTGCTCTGTTCCTCCTTCTCTTCATTTTTTACAAATTTTCTTTAAATTTATTCAAAACTCTTTTGCGATCAAGACTATTCTCTGTGTGCAGCTTCGTCAAGGGATGTTTTGGAGGGGGCGTTTGGGTGGAAGAGTACAAATAAAGCTGCGCTCATCCTACCTCTGGTAAATCAAATCGGCAGCATTGTTCATCACAATCCCACATTTAGAAACCACTTCAGTTGCCCCCCCCAAAAAAAAAAAAAAAAAAAAACTTTTAGATACAAATACCATTTTTAAACAGTTCAGACACAAAATATCTCAGTTCAAAAGAGGAAAATATTAAATTCTTCTGGTTTATTTTTATTTGGAAATTTAGAATTTTGTTTTACTGTTTATTGACAAAATTATTAATCAAATAGGGAATTCAGGGAAATAAAAACTTTTTCTAAATGTCACTGTAAAGCCTTCTAAAAGCCTTATCAACAATTTTAGATATCCATCCATCCATTCATCCATTATTTTTTACAAGGTTTCTTCCATTTTGGGTCACGGGGGTTGCCGGTGCCCATGTCCAGCAATCTGTGTGTGGGGCGGGGTACACTCTGGACAGGTCTCCAGTCCATCACAGGGACACATAGAGACAAACGAGACAAACAACCATTCACTCTCTCACTCACACCTAGAGACAATTTAGAGTTACCAATCAGCCTAACATGCATGTTTTTGGTAAATGGTAAATGGACTGTACTTGTATAGCACCTTTCTATCTAATCAAGATACTCAAAGCACTTTACACTACAATCTGTGCCCATGTTTACCCATTCATACAGCACTCTACTAGATCTCTACAAAGCTAAATGAACAAATCATTCTAAAGAGACTAATCAGAGCTTTAGATCATATTCATACACCGATGGGACACACATTGGAGGCGATGAAGGGTTCAGTGTCTTGCCCAAGGACACTTCGGCATGCGACTGCTGGTGGATTCGAACCCCCAACTCTTGCATTGGAGGACAACTGCTCTAGCCACTCAGCCACAGCCGGTCTGTGGGAGGAAACCGGAATACTCGGAGAAAACCCACGCATGCATGGAGAGAACATGCAAACTCCACCCAGAAAGGCCGCCGGGCCGAGATTTGAACCAGGGACCTGCTCGCTGAGAGGCAGCAGCTCTACCAGTTGCACCACCGTGCTGCCCCAATTTTAGATCGCCTTGGGATTTTTTAACAAAGTTTTTGCTTGTTTGTATTATTGGTATGACTGCAATAAATATTTTCCATATAGATTTTTATTTTATTTTCTCTTTCAGCTGCTCCCTTCTTTGGGGTCACCACAGTACGCAAACTCGCAGGAAGACTTGGTAATTGTTCTTACGCCGGGTGCCCTTCCTGACGCAACCACAGACCACCGAGCTACCACAGCCATCTGTGTGGGGCAGAGAGCTGCTGTCTAGGGTGCCCGGGGGAGCAGATGGTGGGGGTTGAGGGCCTTGCACAAGAGCCCATAGTGGAGCAAATGAGGGTGGAGGCAGGTGTGGGTGTTTCACCTTTCCCACCCACATTTTGATGTTGTTGGTCCAGGGGATTGAACCGACGACTTTCCGATCACAGGCTGGCCTTGTCTAACCTCTGCTCCACCACTCCCTTTTTCCATGTGGATAACAACCACAAATCTTGTTGATTGTTATGCAATCAGCGATCATCTGACAAGGGTTCCTTATAGTGGCTCAGATCAGTCTGGCAAAGGCAAAGCAGCTGTTTTATCAGTTTACAGCAGCAGGATCATACCTTTGGTGAGACATAATATTTGGCTTAATCATTTTTAGATGAGGGAACAGGTAATTATTGAGGAAGTACAGTAATTGACAAAATGAATATAACTTCACTTCCAAATTGGCATTAACGATAATTAACAATTATTAAAAGTTGACTTTATTTTTTATCCATCCATCCATTATCTTTTGCTTGTTCTAAAGTCGGGTCATGGGGGCAGTAGTTTGAGCAGGGAGGCCCAGACATCTCTTTCCACAGTCACCTCTTTTCTTCTGGGAGGATTCCAGGCCAACCAAGAGACATAATCAATGGGTCTTCCTCGGGTCTCCTCCCAGTTGGAAATACCTGAAGCACCTCCCTAGGAAGGCGCCCAGGGAGCATCCTTACCAGATGCCCAAATCCACTCAACTGGCTCCTCTCGATGTGGAGAAGCAGTGGTTCTACTCTGACTCTCTCCCGAATAACTGAACTTATCACTCTATCTCTAAGGCAAAGTCCAGCTACCCTGAAGAGGAAACTCTTCAACTGCTTTTATCCGCAATCTCATTCTTTCAGTCACTACCCAGACTTTGTGGTCATAGGTGAGGATAGGAACATAGACTGACCAGTAAACAAAGAGCTTCACCTTACAGCTCAACTCCCTTTTCACCACAACAGACCGGTACAGAGTCCTCAATACTGCAGATGCTGCACCATTCTGTCTGTCAATCTCATGCTCCATTCTTCCCTCACTCATGAACAAAACCTCCAGATACTTGAACTCCTCCACTTGAGGCAGAATCTCACCCTTGACCCGAAGTGAGCAATCCACCCTTTTCCAGCTGAGGACCATGGCCTCAGATTTGGAGGTACTGATTCTCATCCCAGCTACTTGACACAGTTGTGAACTGCTCCAATAAGAGCTGAATATCACGGCACGATGATGCCAACAGGACCACATCATCTGCAAAAAGCAGAGCTGGAATCCTGAGGCCACCGAACCAGAATCCCTCCACCCCCTGGATGTATCGAGAAATTCTGTCCAGAATCGGTGACAACGGGGAGCCCTGGCATAGTCCAACTCCCACCCTGAAGGGGACCGATTTACTGCCGGCAATGCAAACCAACCTCTCGTATCGCTTGTATAGGGAGTGAACAGTCCGTAGCAACGGGCCCCCAATCCCATACTCACGGAGCACCCCCCCACAGTGTACCCCAAGGAACACGATCAAAAGCCTTCTCCAAGTCTACAAAACACATGTAGACTGGATGGGCAAACTCCCATGACCCCTCGAGGACCCTAGTGAGGGTAAAGAGCTGGTCCAGTGTTCCACGGCCAGGACAGAACCTACATTGTTTCTCCGGGATCTGAGGTTCTACCAACGATCACACTCATTTCTCCAGTGCCCCTGAATAGATCTTACCAGGGAGGCTAAGGAGTGATGCCCTTATCATCAGAGAACACCCTCCGGTCCCCCTTTTTGGAGAGAGCAACTACCACCCCAGTCTGCCAATCCAGTGGCACTGCCCACGATGTCACGTGATGTTGCAAAGACGTGTCAACCAAGACAGCCCCACAACATCCAGAGCCTTAAGGAAATTAGGCTGAATCTCATCCACCCCTGGAGCCCTGCCACCGCGGAGCTTTTTAACTACCTCGGCGACCTCAGCCATGGTTAAGGACGGATCAACCCCAAAGTCCCACAACTCAGCTTCCTCCAAGGAATATGTGCTGGTGGTATTGAGAAGGTCAAAGAAGTATTCCTTCCACCTCCTGAAAACATCACTGGTTGAGGTCAACAGCACACCACATTCACTAAACACAGTGTATAAAGCGCTGCTTTCCCCTCCTCAGCCGCCTGATGGTTTACCAGAATCTCCTCGGAGTCGACCGAGAGTCTTTTTTTTCAAAAGTATTTATTTTTTATATTTCTTCAAATTAAACATTACAGTCATAGGCAAACAAATATAATCTCAGAAATAACTGTCTGTGGACAGGAGGCGCAAACGCCACGGAAATCTCAGTTTTAAAAATATATCTGGTGTACACTGGGCCTTATTGATCAAATCGTGACTGGTTCAGATTGTTCCCTCTGAGCACCGAGATGGGAGCTGATTATTGCATTTCTAGTGAAACATGATTTTTGACGGGTAACAGGATCTTTCCACTCAGCCATAGTGAGATCAGCAGTGTGGACACCATGCTCAAAAGAAAACTGGCAGAAATTCAGCATGGTACTTAAAGACACTCTGCAAATCTGCATCACAAATATTCCTTTTTTTATTTTTTCTGCCCTTTCCAGAAAGTGAAAGTGATGAAAAAGGAATATCTGATTTGTGTTTTTACCTGACAACTTTTATGGTGCTAAAGAAAACCCTTGGAGCAAATATTTTCCTTCCACGGTAATTACAAATGAAAATATGAGACTGATGTTTAAAAAGAAATGTGAATACTGTGGGTTTTCTTTCCAGGACCACTTCATGGCTTAATATGGCTCAGTGGGCCTCAACTTTAACAGCAATCTGCTGAGCTTGCTTTAGATATGTCTTTATCCTCCATATGGTGGTGAAAAGCCTTGGAATAAAGGTTGGCTGAGTTTAAAACCGAGTCCTGCAGGCAAGTCAGATACATTCACATACAAACACACAGCGATCTGTGACCAGCGCCTTTGGGGCGATCGCTGCACAGAGGGTGGCTGGAATGTTGAATAGAGACCGGGCTGACATGAGACAAGCTGAAAGCGATGGGGAGCGGCGGGCTGAGATGAAAGATTCTGTGTCAACACCGCTCCGCCTCGTCAGTTCTTTGAGTTTGTAATGAATAACTCGTCATGACATGTTGACTAAATATTATCTCTGTTTAGAACAGGTTGTGCAGACACAGCTCTCCAATAGGTCTGCTTCAGATTGATGAGTGACTTTGGGCGATTTGATTTTTGGTTCAGTGTTGAAACTGAAAACAGATCACATCAAACCACGCCGACTGGATTTTAAGATCAGGGCTTTGAAAATAAAAACTGAAAGTCAACCCGCTATGTCGTAAAAACTCAGTCACAACTCTAAAAAAAAAAAATTACTGGTCAAAATGAAGTTGTATTGTAAATTATAAATTCACTCAACAAAGCAGCAAATTAGTTAGAAAAATAATAAAAATATTATCTTGCTTAGTCTCTGTTTAGAGAAATCAAGTTTAATTCTCACAAGACTGAAGAGCTAGTGGCTAGTCTGAGCAGGGCCAAAACCAAATTGGATCACCAGTGTCTAATAACACCTTCAGTTTTAAATATTTTATAGCGTTTCATCCAAGCACTATTTCATAAATACGACAATTAATTCACAGAATAGTTTCCAGCTCATAAATCCTGTCGGAATTAAAACCTGTTTCTTAAAACAGATATGTTTAAGAGCTATCTACAGCAGGTAAGATATTAATTGTTCATAATGCATAAAACTTCACTTCCAATGATCTGAAATATTGCTTTAAGAAGCGGATTTAAATTATGAGACCATCGTCATTTATTATGATAACAATATGTTAGGCCTGTCCTGAAGGAGTTTGCTTCAGTTTTGGTGCAGATGTTTGCAAGAACCTTATAAAACAAGTTTTTGGCCCTAATTCAAAAGTTTATATGTTTAAAAATAACATGATTCAAACATGCATCACAATTAAGTATATTTGTGTGTCAGTATGTTTCACTGCAAAAAAATAAAAATTAAAAAGTCTATTCCTCAACTGAAAGCAGAAAATATTTGGAATGAAGTTCCTTTTCTATTGAAACTGGATTGGTGAAATTAATACTAAGTGTTCTCTTTGAAACTGTGGTAATTGTACACATTTTGTATTCTGAACAGTCATACTTGTGCTTTACTCTCAGGGCTACAAAATGTTGGATCACACTGTGCATTATTAGTCTAAATTAGAAATGTACCTTTTATATGTCATTCAGTCAACTAAATGCTGATTCTTTTCATAAGTAGCAGAACAAGAACATAAAAGCATAAAAAAGTGGTGATAAATCAGTTTCAATGGTATGTCCCTTCCCCCAAAATTCTATTTTTGTATGAGAAACTTTCAGTGTATACAGAAAACCAAGTTTTGTCCTGACACCATGACTCAGACAAACAACAGCTCGTGTTCATGTGTAATGACGGAAACTGTTGAGCTGTTTCACTTCTAAAACTTGTTGAAAAACAGCTGTCAGCTGAACAAGACATTCAATTTATAAAGCCACCGTGTTTGATTAGGTAACGTGTAATGATTGTACCATAAATACTAGTGATGTCACTTCATGCTAGGCCATAAAAACACTACCTCGGTGTTGGTTTTTCTCATGTACGTTTGACAAAAAACCATTTAAGCAAGAATTAAATGCTAGAGTCGAATACACTAAAGAAAAGAAATATTATTTCACATGAAAAGGAGCATCCCTCTTCTCTTTTCTCTGTCTGCACAAGCAGCGAACACCTCCTCCTCCTGTATACATTAGCGTGGACTTTGTCTCTCGACTGTACACTTTGTCTTCTTTTTTTCTCTGCGCACCAGTCATTTGTCACCATTAGCAACAGTCCGCAGGTACCCCAACTCATCGAGCCGTGACCACGTGACTTGATGTAGCCACATAGATGCAAAGAAGGTGCTTCAGAGTGAAGGAGCTGGAGGAGTTTCAAGGAAGAGAGTCGACTAAAGACACACCGATGACCGGTCGAGCTTCGTGCTGATCCAAATCAGTCCGTCCCCATTAATGTGTTAAAGCGTGCTAAGGATTAGAATCTGCAGATCTGGTATCAGTTCTAACAAAAGGAGATATTTCCCTGCCCGTAGTGGTCACCTTGGCTATGAACAGGGCTGCAGACATGCTATCACAGAAATCACCAGTGAGATAGCACAGAGGCAATCAAATGAAGAGGGGGGCTTAATCAAAAGGCAGAGCAGTGACCACAATGCACATCTGAACAATAAAATCTCTCTCTCTCTCTCTCTCTCTCTCTCTCTCTCTCTCTCTCTCTCTGTATATATATATATATATATATATATATATATATATATATATACATAATTTTCTGAATTATTAAAAGAGCACCTGCAGATTTGAAGTTATTTCCTCATGTAAATTGGCCATAATGAATTCCTTGAAGGAATGCCTGTCGCCCGCTGTCTTTCAGGTCAAAGCTTTAAACTAAAATCATCACATGTCGATTGACTGAGCTGTAGACATTTTTTATTGCTAATGTTGATTAGCCATCCAAAACTGTGTTGACTCCAAAAGTTAACGAGATGTGCACCCAGTAATTTTCTTTTGTTTCACTAAAGCCTGTCCAGTGGTTTATGAGATATTGCGCTAACAGACAAACAGTTTTAATAGTTCAAGGCTAAATGTTACACATAGTTCTTGCCTTCCGTGATTTTTTTTTTTTGCAATTAGAATATATGTGTTGTGGAACAGATTCAGCTACTAGCACACCAAATTTTAGATGACTCATAACCATTTTTGTGTTTTTTTTTTTAAATCTATTGGCTGCCACGTCCATCTAGAACTGGTTTGACTCCAAATGTAAATATGTTGTAAATGTTCATCAAATGATTACTTTCTGTAAGTTTCATTAAAATCTGTTTGGCACTTCACAAGATATTTTACTAACAGACAGTCACATGTACATGAATGGGCAAAAACATGAAATCCTTTTATCTTTGCTAAGAATAACGTTAATGTAAAATTAATTCAAATATCAAACAGGAGTTAGGAGGACGCTAATAAAGTTGATCCGACGTTGGTTTGTTTCCAGTTTAGTCTGCATTTGCAGCTTCTATGCTCGAATATTTACCCGAGACGCACAAATAAGCAGACTGCCTTCCTCGTCTACAGAGAAAAAGTTGACAGTTAGAGTTTAAATATTAGAATAGGAGGCTCTTGAGGTGGATAGTTTATTACTCTGTAGCTTTTTATTTTTATTTTTAAGCAGCGAGAGGAAAAAGGCTCGGGAGCTTCGAATTAAATCATCTCTCTGTCTTTGACTGTCTCCCTGCACTCTCTGAGACGGCTCGTCCACCAGAGGAAGGCTGAGATTATGTCTGGATTAGAAAGAAAAGGCTTTGACCCACTTCCTTTTCAAAGCGCCGTCCAAAGGGAAGCATGTGGAGGCCGGCTTTCATTCAGAGTCAGCAGTTGTGTTGTGATGTTTGAGGCTCGTGTTTATTGCTCCTATAATTAGCACGGCAGGCTCATGGTGTTAAAATGCTTCCCTGACTTATCTAATGAGAGCCTGAAACTTCTCTTTGTAAACCTCTTCGATGTCCAGGAGTCAACGATCGACACGGTGTCCACCTCAAATTGTCATCACCCGCTGCCAAAGCAGGCGACGCTGCAGTTACCAACGTCTGGGTGCTGTTTTCTGTAGTGTCGGTAAAACATCTCATGAACCACAGGACAGAGTTCAATGAAACTTTCAGACAGCAGCCATTGGATAAACATCTACACCTGATTGTGTGAACACTTCTTTTCTTCTGTACATTTTTGACAAGATTCTCGTCCTGCACTTTTCAAGCTATTTCAATAAATCGTAAATCAAAACATTCAGTTCATTCAGGACAATCTTGCTATGAACTTTGGTATTGGTTCAGCTTTAGCTTTTTGAGATATTTTGCCTTTTCTGCTGTTTTTTTTTTTTATCCTCATAGAAAATGAATTGAGCTCATTTTACGTCCTTCAAATCTTCAGATCGGTTTACAACCTTTTACTGCTCCTTTCACATTTTGATCTGGTTCAGCTTCTTTCAAATTCCTTGTGCAAATTAAAACTTTTTTCCAACTACTTGCAGCTGTTTTGTGCTCTTTTCAGTTTGTCTCTGCTAACTAAAACAGTTTTGTGCTTATTGTAACTTATTTCAGCTAATTTCAGCTTATTTTCCGTTCAGCTTATTTCTGCAAGTTTAAGCTTTTTCTGATTTCTAATTTTAGCTTTTCCAGCTAATTCCACATTTTTTGCACTCATTTCAGCTTTTTTCAGCCTAACTGAGCAAAAATGTGCTCCCTCGACTTCCTTCTGGCAATTTAAGATCTTTTGTGTTTTTTTTTTTTTAATTCACTTGTTTCTTTTGCTAATTTCAGCTTTTTTCAGATAAGTTCCTCTTTTTTTGGGCTCATTTCTGCTTCTTTCGGCTTAATTGGGCAAATGTGTTATTTCTGCCTTTAAGCTTGTTCTACCTTTTCAGCTAGCTTTTTAGCATTTTTAGCTAATTTCAGTTGTTTCTACATAAATTAAAGTTTTTCATGGTAATTACTGCTACTTTCAACCTATTGACTTCTTTATGCTAATTTCAGCTTGTTATGGTCCTTTTAGCCTTTTTCTGCTAGTTTCAGCTTTTTCTGTTATATCAACCTCTTTTTCGCTGTTACTAAATTTAGTTTTTTTCAGCTACCGGTAATTCCACTTTTTTTTTTTTTAAGCTTATTTCAGCTCCCTGCACTTCCTTCTGATAGTTTAAGCTTCTGCCTTTTTAGCTACTTTTCAGCTATGTTTTTTGCCACCTTCTGCCTTTTTTTTTAGCTAATTTCCTCAATTTTTTGTTCATTTCTGCTTATTTAAACCTAATTCAGCAAATACGTGTTCTTTCTGCTTTCTTCTGCTATTTAAGGCTTTTTCTTCCATTTCAGCTACATTTCAACATGTTTTTAGCCAATTTCAGCTGTTTTTCAGCAGGTCCTTCAGCAATAAGCATTTATACTGCATTTTCGCAGGAAATGCAACTTCTCTAGTTAACTTTTGGAATACATTTTATTCAAAATGGTCGCCTTCAACTGAGTGACCTGACCAAATACCAAAATGGCTGTAACTGTGAAATTTACATTGAGCTAAAGTTTGGTGCTTTAGTAAGTGAGAATCATTCCCAGCCAATAGTCAATAACCATAAAATCAACTCTGGTTAACAAAATATCTCATGAACCACTGGATGGATTTGAATGAAACTCTCAGGTATTAGTCAATTCATGTACATCTGCAAGTGATTCAGTTTTGGAGTCAATCTATTCAAGATGGCCACCACAATTATGTGACTTCATCAGACACCATAACAGCTGTCCCTCTACCAGATTTAGAGATACTGAGCTAAAATTTGGTGTGGTAGTAACTGATCATCATCTCCAACACATACTTAGAGCGCTACACATAAAGGAATATTTTAGTATAAAGTTAGGCATTAACTTTGAGTATTAACCTTGTCTGTTAGCAAAATAACTTGTGAATCATAGAATTTATTTTAATTAAACTCTCAGAAAGTAATCACTGGGTGTACATCTATTACTGTTTAACCTTTGGAGTCAATGCAATTCAATGTGTCTACTACAGCTGTGACATTAGTCAACACATGCCTCGGTCAGTTTTAGAAAAAATGAGCTAAAATCTGATGTGGTAGTAACTGAGAGTCATCTTTAATATATTCTCATTTCTCAACCTAACAGCTCTTGCAAAATCACACAATATCTCACATAACGTCATTTACAAGACTTGTAAAGGATGCAGGAATACTAGGCCTTTAATTTGTCCAGGGTTTTCATGCAGACAGTTAAGGTGGGCATTTTTTTTTTTTTTTTAGCCCTAATGATAACACGAGAACGAAGGTGAGAGCCAAGTCAGCACGCGAGGAGGGAAAGCAGTGGGTGCAGGGGAAGGAGGGGGGAGACTGAGACAGAGATGGAGAGGCGGCGGAGATAACTGCCGAGAAAGTGGAAGAGACTTTGCCAAGAGGAGGAGAGAATATAAAGAGGAGTGACAGAGTGATGTAGTGACAGAGGAAGAGGACGGAGGCAGCAAAAGTGGTGAGACAAAGACATGAGGAGGAGGAACACACACAAAAAAAAGAAGAATCCACAGGAGGTAGAGAAGAACCTGGTCAGTGAGAGACAGAATAAGACCCAGGAGGTAAACTAATCAACCACCACGCAATGCAATTTTCTGGCTCTGTGCCTCCACCCCACCATTCTCCTCCTTCATGCACCCCCCCCCCCCCCTCCTCAACCCCCACTCTTCATCTTGGAGGCTCTCTTTACTATTCTGCTCACACACACTGTCTCTCCCTCCGCTATCTATCAGGCCGTACCATTTCCACTCTGCTGTGTTTAGCGTGTCTCAGTAATACCCCGCTCTTTTTCCAGCTCCCAAGCATGGACTGACCCACTCTGACCATCAGCACAGCCCCTCCCCCCCACAAAAAAAAGAAAGAAGCATATGCTATGGATGAAGGAGGATGGGGGTACGGTTTAGTGCTGAACAAGGTTTCCATGGTGTTCCAAAGCAGCTGTGCGATGGGGATCGTGTGCAACAACACAGTGAACGATGGGGAAAAAATTACTGAAAGTGAACGTCGGAAAAAGCATCTGTGTATGATTGTGCAAGTGTGCGAGTGTCCCCACCTTTAGGGGCAAACATTTATGAAGCCTTTTTTATCACTGCAGCTAAAGGTTTTATAAAATGCGTTGAGTCTCTCTCCTGAGAGCCTGCCTCGGCGTTGCGCAGCGTCTTGATGATGACGATGATAGATGTTCGCTCCAGACATGCAAATAAAGGAGGTGCTCTTTAGAAGTGCGCTCTCACTCAAAACCCACGCACTGTCTCACACAAGCACACCGCTGAATGTGTGTTTAACTGTGATCAAGACAGTCAACGATTCATTAATCTACTTCTTTTTGGGAACAGACCCCTGGGAGAAAGCAAAAAACGCCCCCCCCCCCACATGTGGCAGTCTGCCCTATTTTCACAGGAGTCCTGACTTAAGGGGCAACATTAGTCACACAGCGTGCAAATTTGAAACATAGGAATCCTTTTCGTAAGAGGGAGGTGTGAGTGCAGGAGAGAGGATAGCGAGCTCATTACTGATAGAAGCATGTCACCTCGTCCATCACATGTGACAGCGCTCTGAGGGCTCCACGCAGACACTACAGGACTAATTCCAAGATTATTACATTTCCTCCCAAACAAACAGTGTCACCATGCACTTTGTCTCACTCAGGCACAGCTAACAGTGCACTTGTAAATCAGGCTTTAATGCAAAGCATGTCACCACTGCAACTCGCCCATAAAAACACGGTGAAAACACTTACACATATCGCTTTCAAGCAATAGAAAACACCCACCCCACTTAGGTCAGGCTTCACACCATCACACACTGTTGTTGCTCCAGCGCAACGAGCTGCATGCTAACCTGAGGGGATCCAGTGACACAAAGCATATGTGTGAATCCCAACTGCTAAACAGGCCCCGCTGAGAACAACTTGCTATGACAGATCAAAAATATCAGCCGAGGAGGAGAGAGGCAGGCGGTGAAGCTGACAGAACGGTACGAAGGACATAACAGCTCATCCTGAAATGAAATTTATGCTGGGGTAAGTTTAGTTTTTAATAATGCTGGCTAAAAAGTTTACGAGCGATCACACCAGTGGGTTTGGCCATGTCTTGTTTCAGTGAGGCTTCCCTGTGCCTAAAAACTGAGGCATATTGAGTGAAAAGAAATTCTCAATAATTCCGCTTTGTCCAGTGTGACTTGTTAATTGAGCAATTAGTCCATCCATCGACTTTCCATACAGCAGTCAGAGAGAGAGAGAGGTACACTCTGGACATGTGGGCAGTCCATCACAGGGACACATAAAGACAAAACATGTCAGTTCCACCCAGAAGAGCCACAGCTGAGTTTTGAACCTTTGCCCTTCGTGCTGAGACAACAGCTCCCCTCCACTGTTCACCGCCCCAAGAGCAATTTAATTTATTGCTAAAAGCTTAGCCATTGATTTCTGATGGATGGTGCTCCACATGTTCTGAAAACTTTGTTTTTTGCAATGAAAAACAAATATTAGACATACTTTTACAAGAAACAGGGAAAGCTGTACATAATAGAGCCTGGGGCATTCATAATACCAGCTACACACCTGATACTTACTGGATACCTATAGATATGTAGTACATACCTGGTACTTTTCGAGGACCAAGCATTTTATGAAGTAACTTGTTATTAGGTATCCAGTAATGTTCTGTCAGGTCATATGGACAATTCCTTTTTTTTGTTGAGACGTTTCGCCCTCCATCCGAAGGGCTTCATCAGTCTGAGAAGTCACATACAAACTGTTTTCCCCACTAAGCAGTACACTCCTACAGTGGACCAACCAGTTTGCTGGTGATAAGATGGTTTCTGGGGGCTGTCCTCTCCCCCGTCGACTCCTTCCTGGCAACCACAGCCAAAGTGGTTCAAGACATCAAAGTTCATGCTCAGTAATCCAGGTAAAGAAATCCATCAATGTTCAGTCAGGTCATCTGGACAGTTCCTTTTTTTGTTGAGAGACATTTCGCCCGCCAAAAAAAATAAACTGTCCAGATGACCTGACTGAACATTGTTGGATTTCTTTACCTGGATTACTGAGCATGAACTTTGATGTTGTTATCAGGTACGTACCAGGTAAGTACCAGTTACATACCCAGTACTTACTGGTATTATGTAATGCAATTGAAATCAGTTATGTGTAATGTGATAAATATTAGCTAAATAGCACATTTTTTCCCACTGGTTTTAAATTACCTGCATTTATTTTGATGGAATTAGCATCAAATTTTATCCACCCCAAGAAAAGTGAACGCCATTTGGTGTACCAAAAATCTTTGTTGTATTCCAGTAGTTTTTCCAGTTCACAGAGACATAGACAGTTGCTCTTTTAGTAGGTGTACAGATTGGAAGAAAGACTTCCAGATAATGAAGAAAAAATTAAATGTCATCATAACAGCAGACAAGCCTGGGGTGTAAAAAAATATCTCTCTTGGCTATTTCTGCACTTTCACCATCATAAACCGTGTCCTTCAAACACCCAAACACTGACTAAATCAATGT
Source organism: Nematolebias whitei (assembly GCF_014905685.2). Lineage (NCBI taxonomy): Eukaryota > Metazoa > Chordata > Actinopteri > Cyprinodontiformes > Rivulidae > Nematolebias > Nematolebias whitei. Next base: position 31,636,092 of record NC_056509.1, read on the forward strand.
AACGTGTAAATCCTCTTTGGCAGGAGCTCAGATTCATGCTGTCAGCTTTTTTAGCTCTAAAAATTCACTCAAAAATACACAAAACGAATCACATATAACATATAATAATATCATTTGGATCCTGCTTTTTGTTTCTTGGTAGGGGGATGGTTAGATAGAAGGAAGGAGGAAAAATGGATGCAGGGAAGGGCTCAGATCAATAAAGGTATCCCAACCCCTTCTTTCTTTCATGAATCTATGTAGGGAAAGGCTGGATGCTGACAGAGCAAAGTCTCCCTCACACTGTGGGATGGGTTTCCTCCCTCCCCCTCACGGTTGTCTCACTGAGTAGAGATACTGATAGGCTTTTTGCACAGACAACACAGTTTCTTCCTTGCAATAACAACATGTGATGCTGTTGTAGTTTGTCTGTGCCTCAGGGCTGAGAAATGTCAAAAAAATACATAACACCCCCAGGAAAATTAAGGTGACGTGTGACAGGCTGACTAACAAGACATGACAGAGCAATGTAACATAGCAGGATGTTTGGCAGAGACAAATTTTGAACGTTGAGTGGAAAAAAATATAAATAACAGACGCCTACCATCAAGACAATTATGTGTTCTGTGACGCTTGTTTTGACTCACTCCAGTATCACATATAGTTGGCATCTACTGGTACTTTGGTACACCAAAATGGAACCATAAAAAAATGACATTTGTTTTAGTGAACGCTGTGTAATGGACTTCAACATGACATTACTTTTGGATCTGATAGTTATTCAGACACATGGAGTGTTGCAGCAGATCACGTCCAAACATGGATGGTCTTCAGTTTAAAATAATTGTAGATCTATGTAAATAACTGCTTAATGCAATGGTGTAGCAATATATAAAAAAGTTTACAACCGAGCGTTTCCTCAAACTGCTACTAACTTTTCAGATTTCAGGTGTTTCTGTGTAATAGGCCCCGGTCCAATTAGCCTTCATCTTGAATCCTCAATGAGAATATCTCTCTGTTTCTGCCAACTGGGATCACTCTGACTTCTGTCTATGACACTGAATATTGATAACAAATCCACAGTTACCTGCTTCAAAAATTCAAATGATCTCTTTAAGATTTATTCCTTGCTACGTGAAACAAAAAGTTACCCTTGATTGCAACAGAGCGCTTTAGGATCAATAAGTTGTCAGAGAGAAATAGGATGGAAAAGAAGGTCTGTGGTTCTGATAAGATAGAGGTGTGTGTGCGTGTGTGCGTGTTTATGGCTGCATTTTTAAGTGTGTGTTTGTTTCCTGTGGTGGCCAGTAAAACAAACACTGTAGCAGTAAGTAATGCTCAACGTGCAATGGTTGCATTGAGGGAATAGATTTTTTTAATTATAAATTAACCCTTACATAAAAAACAACTTTTTTTTTGTTATATCTCCATCTTCTACTGCTTATACATAGTTGTATCACAGAGGCGACAGGTCCAGGAGAGAAACCCAGACATGCCTCTCCCTAGCGACACTTTCCAGCTCATCCTGGGGGACCTCGAGGTGTTCCCAGGCCAGAGAAGATACACAATCCTTCCAGCATCTTCTGGGACATTCAGGGGTCTCCTACCAGTGGGACGTGCCTGGAAAACCTAAAGGGTGGCCCAGGAGGCATCTTAATCAGATGCCTGAACCACCTCAACGGAGTTCTTAAGATGTGTAGAAGCAGCGGCTCTCTGAGCTCCTCCCAAATGACGGAGTTCCTCACCCTATTTCTAAGGCTGAACCTGGCCAGTCAGCCACCCTGCGAAGGAAGCACATTTCAGCCGCTTGTATCTGGGATCTTGTTCTTTTGGTCATGATCCAAACCTCGTGAGGGTTGGAATGTAGACGGACCATTAAATCAAGAGCTTTGCCTTTGGCTCAGCTCTTTTGAAGTAAGCTCTGAGTTCAACACACGTCAGTCCCTGCTTTGTTTCCGTATCACTAAATTCAACCTCATCGGGTCTAATCAAAACTGATAAAGTCTAATGAAGTCCTCTGGCACAGGTCTCTCCTCACCAACATGGAAGCTACTAGACTCAGATCCGACGTGTTTCAGGTACATTTTGCAGTAACCTTTTTGGGCCAAAGTAGAATGTGGTTTGGTGAAATCATCAGTAATAACTTGGAATCTGATATGCATATAAGGTTTTATCACCACCAAATATGAAAAGGAAGTTTCTAGAAATAAGACGTTATTGGTGAGCCTAAGTAATTACAGACTCCATGAAGTCTGGGCTTGGGCCTTGGGTTATGGTTTTCATTCATTCATTCAACCTTTATTTATACAGGTTAATCCCGTTGAGCCTCGAGGACTCATTTACAAGAGAGACCTGATTTCAACAAAGAATGATGACAACAATGGACAATCATAAATTAGGCTGACCCAGTGTGTTCTCCCTTATGAATGACGAGTGAACAACTGCGAGAGAAACTATCTGTAGTGACACACAAGGAGGGTCAGTGTAAATCTGTACAGGTTGTTTTTTTTAGGGGGGGTTTGATGCTGTTTGGCTGATCAATATTGTTATGCTCTAATAAACCCCCATCTTTGCCGTCAGACAGAGTTTCTGTGTCATCTATGGTATTTTGTACTTAATGATAATACTACATGTCTGTTTCTCGATAAACATACATGTGAGTGAAGTAGAATTTTTATCAAGCAGTGTAATAAGACATGACATGTTATCTGTGATCATACATCGATAGAAACAAAGATGCGATTAAGTCTGGGTTGGGGCCTTGGCCCAGTACATCCTCTCTGATTTAGTGAATGGGAGACAAGTGAGTGTTGTTATGACACAAGAGACGAATAGTATAAGTGTTCAAAAAAGTTCAAGACAAAACAGCTGGACTTTATTTGTAACAGAAGACATTGCGCTTCTCATCCGAGAAGCTTTCGAGGAGCTGTTCACCTCCACCTCATGAATAGGGGACACTCATTTGAGGACCAAAATGTTCACATTTTGGATCGAGAAGACAGATGGTTTGAGAGGGGAGTGAAGGAAGCCATCTATGTAAAAAGAAAGAATCCATCTCTAAACAGAGGAGGAGGCCTCAGATTTCAACTTTCAAAAACTTATAATGCAGCTTTAGGACTGATACCCAGCCAGTTTCACACCAATCATCTGTGAATTAGATTAAGAGACACCTTAACAAACCCCTACTGTGAGATGTGATAGGTCAATCTGCATATGTATGTATGTATTTTATCTCAGCTTTATAGCCTGAACCCCACACGTTCTGCTCTTTGAATTGAGAAAGCTCCTCGGACGAGAAGTGAAACGTCTTCTGTTACAAATAAAGTCCAGTTGTTTTTGTCTTGAACGTTTTTGAATTTACTGTGTCCTGGATGACTGAGAATCTTCACCAGAGTATAAAAGTGTTGTGAATATCTGCGAAGGGGGTTCTTCTTTTTGGATTCTGATGCTGTTCAGCTGATCTCCATTCTGCACCTCTTTGATAAACCAGAACTTTTGCTGTCATTAAGAGACTCAGTGTCATCTTTTTTTTTTTTTTTTTTTTAATGAAAGACCAAGTCTTTCCATGTTGTTTGCCTATAAGATAATCTGTGAAACAACCACATGAAAACTTGCAACTTGTATTATTTTAGTTGCATGGGACCAGCTCTGGTTATACCAGTGAACAATTCTTTGCAATGTTTTCCTATATTTGAAAGATACAGAGAGATTTTACTCCAAACATGCCACATAAAGAGACAACCATCAATTGAAGAAATGTCATAGCAAACAACCTCCGGCCAAAATACAAGAGCCTAACCATGTCACAATAGGCAGAGCAATGCAGCACATTTCTTTATGTACCCGACAGTACACCGTCCCTGTTTGAAAAAGATTGGATGAGTCATTGTCAAGAAGCATGAAGATCACCCACACACCCACTCATAGATATTTCTTATTGAGATATATCAACTTTACAATAAGATTCAAAGCGACACTTTACTTAACAATGGCTGAAATGACAATAATTATACAAAAAATGGGTTTGAGTCTGAGAAAGCCAATGAAAGAACTAACAGCTCATGGGAAATGGTAAGTGATGGTAACTGGAGTCCAACATGTTGTAGTCTGGGAAGTCTCCTGATGAATAGGAAGGAGAAAGGCCAGCAGAGGAGCGACGGGAAAGAAGACAGGAGAAAACACTGCAGCGTAATGGATGGGCGCCATGCCAAAGAATGCATTTCATTCATAAAACCCTGAAGCATACCCAGCCTTAGGCTAAATATCTACTCCTACAACCTGCGGGATAGAGAAAAGGAAACTTTCCTGCCTCCTACTCTGCTTTTATCTTTATTCCTTCTTTTTAGTTTTGTCATGAACTTTCATGCATCTCACGTTGAGTAAAATCATACATTACCTTATCGTGCAGTCTTTTGGAATTTTTCACTTAAATTATTCAGCTAATATAAGCATAGCAAGACGATGACCATTAGCCACTGGTATAACTACATTTGTACTGAACCGTCACAAGACGTTTTGGACACTGACGCTTCTGAGAATTTTAAAGACTGATAATAAATAATATTTCTCTTGTTGTTGTTCCAAACCCAAAAGAACCATGATCCACATACCGAGGTACAGATCAAACTGTGGTTTAGGTGTACCATAACACCGCTGTTAGCCACCCAATTCAAGGCAAATTGTAAGTATTGCTAACAGGAAACAAATACACAACTTTGTGTGCTAAGACTGCATGTTCTTAAAGTCACTGTGGACTGTTCAAAATGGAAATATATGATTTTATTTATTAAAAAAAATAAAAAATCTATCCCATCTAACCTAGACTTCTCCAATAACAATGACCCTCGGGTAATTTTAGCCGGAGAGGCTGCGTCAGTTTGTGTCATCATCAATTTGGGGGGAAAAAACAGCCAATAGAAAAAAGATGAGCCAGTAAATAGTGACCAGAAACCATAAATTAATTGATTACAAACACCAAGCACAAAAAAAACCAGTCTGAATACAACAATGCGATTTGTAAGCCAATAAATGTGAGCTTCTGACTCCAACTGATGATTGTTTTATTGTTTGTAATTACCGTAAATTTAAAGGATTTAAACATGTTATATTTTGGCTGTAAATTTATGTGTACAAAAACCCACAAGAGTTCATATCAATGACGTTTAGTTATAGAAAAAACAAAAGACTTTTACACCGTTTAACGTTTTCTAATTAAGGTCAATATCGATGAATGGCTGGTAGCTTGGGCATTTTCAACATCATAACAACAAACTAAACAATTTAATAAGAACATTGATGTCTCAGTAGGCGAGCTGCTGGGAAACTGTCTCCATCATTTTTCTATTGTCATAATGTTCTCAGGCTCAAACTTTAGGGATTCCCGGCCTGAACACAAAAACGTCAACATCCAGAAACGGTCAAGATGGTGAAGTTTCTGTCTGATCATTTTGTGCTCTTGGTTTCCTGTGGTACTTTGTTTTTCAGCTTTTATTTATACTACGTTTATTTAGGTTTTGTTTATTTTTAAATTCCCAGTTATTGTTACCCAAGTTGGGCGGTACGATGGCGCAGTTGGTAGAGCTGCCACCTCTCAGCGAGCAAGCCGATGGATTGAATCCCAGCTGGGGGGCCTTTCTGGGTTAAGTTTGCATGTTCTCTCCGTGCATGCGTGGGTTTTCTCCGGGTACTCCGGTTTCTTCCCACAGACCAAAAACATGCATGTTAGGCCAATTAGTAACTCTAAATTGTCTCTAGGTGTGAAAGTGAATGGAGACCTGTCCAGAGTGTCCCCTGCCTCTTGCACAGTGACTGCTGGTTATGGGAACCAGTGACCCCTGTGATCCAGAACAGGAAGAAGCAGGTAAAGATAATGGATGGATGGATGGATGGATGTTACCCAAGTTTCCCAGGTTTTGCTGCCACACACACCTGTTGTTCATCTGATCATTAACCCACCTGTTTCACCGATCAATGCTCACAGTAAGCTAGCTGTTGCCTTCACCATTGGTTTCTCTCCAAACCATTGCAGAAACATTAAAATGACCATCAGAACTGTGTGATCAGAATTTCCCTCCTGATAGAAACCCTATAATACTTGTCACTCTGCCATCAGGAGTGAACCACGTCTGTTGTGCCTCCTTGGCTCTCCATTTGTCAGAACATTACGTCAGGAATTGATCATTTTTGATCCCACCTAAAGTAGAACAGGCACCTGTCTAATACCAGTAGAGTGATACTTTCATCTCTGTGATTCCTACAACATGTCAAACACCATGTTTCTGCTCCTTGTGGATCCTTTCACCCAAATCATTGGTCAGTCCTCTCACATTCACACACACCTCCACAACTCTTTTATCAAACCACCGGACCTTTTACTTCTTTTTTCATATTAATGCATTGGGTGGATTAAAGCTTAGTCAAGCGAATGAACGTTAATAATACAGTTTTTCTCATATAGTAAAAACATACAGATACACAGTTGTACATGCATCAAATACTTCCTAAATAACATGGGCAGAGACGCGGCACAAGTAAGTTTTATATATATATATTTTTTTTAAACTGAGGAGTATTTGTCAAAGTAAAAACAAAAATGTTTTCTTCAACTGTGTCTTGGTAGATTTACACATGCTCCATACTTCCCATTTCTTGATGATGGATTTAGCAGAACTCTTGGGACGTTTAGGGCCTTGGAAATTCTTTTGTATCAATCCGCTGACTTGTACTTTTTAAAAATCTTTCCTCTAAGTTGATTAGGAAGTTCAGTTCAAAGGGAGTGAATATGAATAAAAGCACTTTTTTTTACTTTTCATAGTTTTATTTAATTGACATAACTATTCAAATTAATTTCATTTAGTCATTAAATAATTATTTTTTAATTGTTTTTTATCATTAAGGTACAGCTGTTAATTTCTAAAAAAAAAAAAAAAAAAAAAGCCAAAATAATGTGCTGGATGGGCGGAACGGGTCGGTGTTGGGTTTTTGATTGCGTCAGCGGACGCGCACGGCTGACGATCCAATTTGGCTCACCAGCCGCATGCGACCGGTTAACCGTTATATATACAACTATAATAACTATAACAATCCACTGACTCTTGTGAATAAACAAGAAATCTTATATCTTCCTTTCTTTGAAATAAATTTTTAAATCATGGCAAACTGATTTAAAGCAGTTAAAGCTTAATTTAAAAAAAATGTCTGGATGTTTTTCGGGTTCGGGCCTGTAATCACAGTTAATTGGTCGGTTTCGGGTCTGACTTGAACAAAATGATACAGGTTTGGGGCAGGCTGGGTTGGATTTTTTTTAGGCCCGAATGCAACTCTACATTAAGGTAAATTTATATTGACCATGACTTATTTATAACAGCAATAAACAGATAAAGCATACAGGGAGGTGAATACTCTATAAACACTGTGTAGCCTTTTGGACATGTGCTCCTCAAAATGCATACACGTTTTTTTGTTAGAAATGAAAATGGCAAGCATTTATTGAAGTATTGTCACAGAGGTCAAGTTAAAATGTCTGAAAAGAGAAAAATGTTAGGAAAAATCAAACTGCTCACAAGTCCCTCTCATCACTTTAGGGTGGCTTGGTGGTAAAACCAACAGTAGCATTTGCTGACAACAGTCTTTATGGTTATTTGGAAGTATGCATGGTGGTGGTAGCAGCTAACTTTAACATGTCTGGTGCTACTTCCTGCAGAGATTTTTTTTTTACATTTCTGCTGAATAAATTATGTAATGTTATAAAATGTCTGAGGCTGGAGTTGTTATAAGATGATAGCAATCCACTTTGGTCCCGGAGTAACCACCAACCTGGTCAAAATTCAACTTGTTTTGTTCAAACAGAGATTGTTCAAAAAGCTATCTACAACAGGTAAGATATTTATTGTTCATAACATTTATTCAGAACTCCACTTCAAAAAAATCTGAACCATCCATTCAAGAGAAGAATAAGAATCCTCACAATGTGCCGAAGTGCAAATTCTGAAAAATGCAAAAAGACTGCACTGTCAAGATAAATATTTAAGTGGATTAAACGGATTTCTTTCATTTACAGGCTAAAAAAAAAAAGGGAAAGATTTTCCAATGTTACCAAGGAGTCAAAAATGCAGAGGGACATAATTCAGTAGAAAGACATTATGGATTCTGATTTTCACCCTTAATGATTGGTTGAAGCGTGACTTGAGGAGGTGGTAGGGATCTGAGGGGAGGGGGACTCGAGAAGGAGGAAGAGAAAGTAGGACAGAGATGTGTGGGCTTGGCTCTGGAAGGACGATGGCTCTAATCAGGTCTGAGCAGCTGTTATTACTCCAGCGCTCGCTCAGTGAGTGAAGGCAAAACCATTCTCACGCTGCAACATCAAGGGAGAAAGCCTAAATCAAACAGTGTGAAGCAGCACCCAGCCTAAATCAGAGGCAAACAGGATTTTCTCCCGTCCTGGTACATCAGCATCATGATAGCTTTAAATTATTTAGTGTTATTGATATAAAGGTAAAAATGATCCAGGAGGAGCTGTAAGCCGTGTATGAGCTGCACTTACCTGAACGTTGCCAGAAAGCAAAGATGTGTCAGTAAGCGAACTCCTCACAGGCCTGGTTACTGGAGGGTAAACATGAAGCTGCCTGCACCTCTGTGTGTCTGTCAGCAAATTATCTCATGAATTGCTGGACGGGTTCTTCTTCTTTTCAGGAAGTAATCAATGGATGTACATAAACAACTAAGTAACTTTTGGACTCAAAAATTCAAGATTGCATCCACGGAATGGCACAAAAATGGCAATAACTCAGTTACGTATTTGGTGTGGTAGTAGCTGAGAGTCATCCACAACGCATACTCTGTGTACTAACAGGTCATCTGACAACTTTGTTTGAAACTTTAGCAAAAACACTGGATTCAACCCAATGTCAGATGGTTACCGCAGCTAATTTAGTTTAGAAAACCCACCCAAAAATAGCTAGTTTATGGATACTGAGCTAAAATTTGGTGTGGTAGTAGCTGATAGTCATCCACAACGCATACTCTGAGCACCAGCAGATCCTGTGAGATTTTATTTACAACGTTGGCAAGCGAGGCAGTTGGCAATATGCATTGCTTCAAGGAATACTGGATTTTTTTTATGTACATGTGTATTTTTAGGTGTGGGTGTGTACTTATATAAAGTCAAGGTTCTTTATTGATATTCACATCACATGTGGTACATGAGGTGGAATGAAACTGTGTACACAGGGTCCCGGTTACATCCAACAATAGCAAAAATATAAAGTGTAAAAAGAAACAGTAAATAAGGATCTGAGATATAAATGAAGATATGCGCTAGTCACTAATAGTGCAAAATTACCGTACTTTCTGCCGTATTAGTTGCATCAGTCCAAATATGTCTAATAAAGTGGAATAAAACATAAATAAGTCGCTTTGCTGTGTAAATCGCATCATTATGCGTCACCTCTGACGCGTCACATTTGTTGTGTCACCATTGATCCCCAAGAAACTTGGGCCTGTGTTGTGCCAAAAATCGATTGGCTGCCGAATGGCGGCCACGGGAATGTGCGCGGAAGACCTGTAACAAGAATTTAACAAGATTAACACTTAAAAACAATTATTTGTTTGCTCGAAATTATAGCAAAGGTGTGTCTCAGTTTAACTTTCCTTAATAAATGCACTTTAATGGTCAAATCAGCTGCATTCCAAAAATCGATTCATGGCAGCGGGAGCGCGCAGAAGGAGGACTTGCTGTGCATTCGAAAATTAACAATATAACCACCTAAAAACATTTATTTGTTTGCTCGACATTATAGCAAAGGCGTGGCTCAGTTGAACTTTTCCTTAATAAATGCACTTTACTGGTCAAATCAGCTGCATTTCACCTGGGCGTCATGGCAAAATGCAGCTGATTTGACGTTTGCTCCAGGAGTTCCGGAGCCAGACGAAGGTGACTTTTTATGGCAAGCCAAGTGTCTCATTAAAAGCCACTTTTACCTATTAGTGAGACATCCAGATGCATGCTCAATAATCCAGGTAGAAAAATCGAAAAAAGTTAAGTCTGGTCCTCTGGACATTCAAAAAACAAAACAAAGCAAAACAACAACAAAAAACGTAGAAACGTTTTGTCTTGCATCCGAAAGACTTCCTCAGTCTGAGGTGCTGTATTCAGCTCAGTCTTATAAATAGCACCTTCTCAGAGTGGATCAACCAGTTTTGCTGCTGACAAGGTGCTATTTATAAGACTGAGCTGAATACAGCACCTCAGACTGAGGAAATCTTTCGGATGAAAGATGAAACGTTTCTACATTTTTGTTGTTGTTGTTTTGCATTGTTTTGTTTTTTGAATGTCCAGAGAACCAGACTTAACTTTATTAGATATTAATGAGACACTTGGCTTGTCATATTAGTCGAGGGCCCTCTAGTGGCTGAAAATGGTAGTGTTCAATATTTTCCATGTCAGAATGAATGGAATCGTCAGATCTCAGCAAAAAATTGTGTTATAAATATGGGACAAAACATAAATAAGTTGCTTCAGCGTATAAGTCGCAGGGCATGCAAATTTATGCAAAAAGTGCAACTTATACAGCGAAAAGTACAGTAATCACAAATAGTATCACTAATAATACATAATTATATTTGATGGAAGAAAATGGATCAAATTGTTGTTTCAGGCCTAAATTAATTTTTACTTTTGTGTTTTTTTAATATCTACAATCAAAAAGGTATAAATAGTAATAATGTTAAAGCATCATAATACAACTATTACACAAATTGAATTGTTCTATATTGTTTAAGACTTGGCTCCTTGAACTAATTGTTTACAACAAACGTAAAAAAAGAAAAAAAGCTCAATTCACCAATTTCTGTTTAAAAAGACAGAGAAGGATAATGTATCTGCTGCTGATTTTTTTGTTTTTTGAATTCAGTCAAAACCTTTTGACTTGTCAGAGTTTAGAAGAATCAGCTTTTTTTGCCGCTGCATGTAATGTGTGGAAATTAACTACAGGAAAGAAAAATGTAATAAAATCAAACAATATCAGTTTGGCAAGTATGACCATTTGCTGTAATTGTTTCTCGTTGTGACAAACACTTTAGTATCTGTGATTTTTTTTTACTTCATTAGGAACCAAAATGTGTCAATGTGTGGTTCCAATGGGCTCTGGCAGCATCACACCTACCGTGAAGATTTTAATGTTGGTGAATTTTTTTAATTTAATGTTTGATTTCGTCTTGATGTGCTCTGACAGCTCTGAGTTCTTTATCCTTCAGGTGGTATTTTGTTTGCATGCTACACGTTCATTTTCTGCCGCCCTTACACTTGCTGCTGTTGTTGCTCAGTAAAGATCCCTAATCTGCAAGTCCTGCTGCACATTTTAACAAAACAAAAAAGTGCTACGGGAAACATGTTCTGACACATGTTTAGAAAATTTGGCTTCCAGCTGTTCATGAAGAGCCAGCTGCTGCGACTTCTACAAGTAAAACACCAAGAAGCACGTCACATGTTTGTTAGGTGTTTGCAAGTGATATTTTAAAGTTGTCAATTTTTTGCCCTTCTCTTTATTTTTTTCTGCGTGTGACCTGTGGTCTTTTCTGGATTAGATTTTTTTTCCCTCAAAATATTATTTTGAAGTATTTGGGATCCCAGAGGAGGAGCTGGGGAGAGGAGGCCTGTGTTTTCCTCCTTGACCTGTTGCCTCTGCAACCTGACCATGGATGGATGATAAATGGATGGATGTGGTTTATGCTGCAGCAACTCCAGCCAAAATGACTCAGAACCATATTGATGAACACCAGCGTAGGCCACCTTTAGAAAACATTTGAAAACATCAAGAAGCCGCGAGCGCTGATTTCAGTTGTCTGGTCCAGTTTGGATTTCTCTCTAACAACTATAATTAACAGCAAATATTTGATCATTTCTGGTTGAATTGATTCTTGTTTGTTTCTAATAACCCACTGAGAGCATTTTGAATGCAAGCACTTCTAAACTGTAGACAACTTGCTTTAAAATGGTCTATATTTGCTCTAAAAGGGAAAGTTTAGTAAATGTTGCACTTTCAACTGGATATTTTTAATAATCTTTTAGACGTTTATATGCTTCAAAGGATTTTTCTAAAAGAAAGCTGATCAAATCTAGTTCAATTTCAGGCTACTGAACTTTCTATTTTAAGCCAAAGGTAGCCTGGTTTTAGCTTCAATATATAATAGATGCATTTAGTCCTATATGTGTTTAAACTGCAGTCTAATTGTAAGCTTATTGACATTAATCTGCAATTTAGATAAAGGTCAATGTTCTTTATAGTCATTCGCACCACCTGAGGTACATGTGGTGGAACGAACTTGTGTACACAGGGTCCCAGTTACATCCAATAAAATATAAACTGTATAAGAAAAACAGTAATAAGATCTAAGATATGAACTAAGAAATACGCTGATGTCTGAAGATGTCTGTAAAACTTTCACTTTCATACAAATATTAGTCCTTTATTTCTTCATTTTATTTTATTTTTTTAAACACTTTATAGACAATTTATTCAGGCAGCATTGTGGCTCAGTTGGTAGAGTTGTTGCCTCTCATTGAGAAGGTCACCGCATCAAATCCTGGGCGGAGACCTTTCTGGGTGGAGTTTATATGTTCTCTCCGTGTATGCGTGGGTTTTCTCCAGGTACTCCGGTTTCCTCCCACAGACCAAAAACATGCATGTTAGGCTCTAAATTGTCTCTAGGTGTGAGTGAGAGAGTGAATGGTTGTTTGTCTCGCTTGTCTCTATGTGTCCCTGTAATGGACTGGAGACCTGTCCAGGGTGTACCCCGCTTCTTGCACAATGACGGCTGGATATGGGCGCCAATGACCCCCGCAACCTGAAAATGAAGAAGCGAGTAAAAATAATGGCTGGATAAATTGCTCATATTTCCCTTGACTTAGTAAAAAGTACAAAAAATAAAATTAAAAACGGCAACGTTTGTGTGATGTGTTCAATAACTGCTTTAGAAATTTGGAATATTTGAGTTTAGGATTGGCCAGTAATAGGTCAAGCTGAAAATTTTCCAATTCTGGTCAACAGCTAACCAACCAGTGCATCCATTTTAGGTAGGTCTTTAATTTAGCATGAAAAAAATCAATCTTCACCACATTAAGTTTAGTGTGGGGACAGGTTGTGTGTACTAGTCAGATTGCAAGGCAAGTACACGGTTGCATCACACGTTACACAGCAACTTCAATAACAACATATTTCTTTGTAATGTCATTGTGCTGCAGCTACCTTCAAAAATGCTTTTCTAAATTCAAGCATTTTTCACATAAGCCTCTATACATAACCCAATTTTCAATCAAGTCTCCAAAGCTCCAGTCCTGCAGCAAACCCTGCAGAATCAACACCCAGAGACCCTCCACTGAAATATTAAACGGCAAATGGAAAGTGACAGTCTCTGGAAAACTCAGTGCTTTGTAGGGGGGTAAAAACAACCTGTCAATATGAGCTCGTGTGAACAAAATGGGGCAAGAGACACATAGTGGCGGAGATGGAGAAACAGAAAGAGGGAGGAGAGGACACTTTGATGTCTTTGTCTCCTTCACTGAATGGACGTTGCTTGCTTCTGGTCTAAAGTGGGCAACCAAACCAAAATAGTGTGTTTGTACATGGAGCCAAAAAAGTGTTAATGCTAACGTATTTGCATTGATTGAAGGATTTGATTTATTCCAGAAAGGAATTAAAAAAAAATAAAAACATTTAAAATGTTATATGGTACAAATGCAGTCTGCACTTTAAACGTATATCAACTTTGCTGGTGAAGATTCTCAGTCATCCAGGACATGATAAATTCAAAAAACGTTCAATACAAAAACAACTGGACTTTATTAGTAACAGAAGACGTTTCGCTCCTCATCC